>NW_010194640.1:11217-23326 GCF_000695765.1 Mesitornis unicolor
TACTCCACATTTGCCTCTACAGTACTCTACCTAAACTTTGGCATTTGGAGACCAGCCACAGTGTTAAATAGACCTTACTGGCTATTTTTATGATACTCTATTCTGTAGAAATGCCCTATAATAATTCTTAGTATGTAACCTTTTCAATACAATAGGGAACATGTTCCAAATATCTCCTTATTTTGCAGAGCAATCAGCAGTTTCTGAAAACTTTAAAAGAATGGCACGTGGAACAAGACCAGCTACAAAAAAAGCTGAGGTATAAGCCTAGCAATTTAAAAATTAATATTTTCCATAGGTTTTTGTAACCTGCTGCTGTATTATGGATCTTGTTTGTACTGCAAACTGACTTGATAATATTAGTTACAATGGTTTCAGTTAATGCCTCTGAAGTCTGTTAAAAATGTGTGCATCATTAGTGTTATGATAGCATGTTTCCAGTGTTGTTTGGTGCAGTTGTTCCCTGAAATATTCAGCATTTGACCCTTGATTTAAAAGGAAAAAAATGTCAGTATCACAACGAAATTGAGTCCGAATATAGGTTTTCATTAGCATATTCTGTGCACAAAATCCAATTATTTAATTCTGAAATTTGAATGTTCAAAGTAGTTTCGAGTTTTAATATTTTTAATAAAATTTCCATTCACTGTTTCTCAAAGAGCTCTAAACCATAGGCTCTTTGGAAGTTAGACGTAAGAGAAGCTTTAATTATATACCAGAAGTATATCAAGGAAAATGAGAAAAGTACTTGTGATATAGTTTCATGATTATTTATATTTACAGTCAGCCTGTTCAGTGCCAGAATCTCTTAACTCTTTTAATTGGTGATGGTTGAGGTCAAACTAAAACTTAATTTCAGTTAACAGTGGATTTGTGGGCTGACAATAAAAAGGAAGTAGGTTCATTATCAACCAGTATTAATTTTTTGCATAGCTTTAAATAAGCTTTTTTAAATAAACTGTTACATTTGTAAGCTTAAAATTTATAAATAATGTACTTAATTTTTTGATTAATTACTAAATTTTCCTTTGATTTTAGTGATGGTAATTTCCTTTGATACTGTGATTAAAATATTCAATATGGTTGGACTGCTATGATGTTTTGGTTAGTTTTATCTTTTGATTTCAAAGAATGTCATGCTGAAAATGGTCAAAATAATTTCCAGAAGTTGCCACACGTTCTTCTGTAAACAGTTAAAGATCCCTCTGTGTGTGCATGCACATCTGTTCGTGCACACAATTTCATGTGCAGCTTTTGCAGGTAATGCTGATATTTAGAAACATTGGCTGGCTGAATGCACACTGATGCTAATTTTATCCCTCCAAGAAGGTATGGCTGCATCAGACATTGCCTCTCCTGTCTTCCAAGCCCACACAAAGTATTCCATGAAGTGCAGTTCGTATCTGCTGTAATGCTAAGTGCTTTGCACTGTAAAGATTGGTGTTACACAAATTTCAGCATCTGTTTGAGTCTAGTTGTACTATTCATAGCTATTAAAGTTACTGTGTGGCAATACCCACAGTGACAGAGCACTGGACCAGGCTGCCCAGAGAGGTTGTGGAGTCTCCTCTGGAGGCATTCAAAACCTGCCTGGATGCGTTCCTGTGTGACCTTCTCTGGGTGATCTTGCTCTGGCAGGGGGGTTGAACTGGATGATCTTTCAAGGTCCCTTCCAACTCCTAATATTCTGTGATTCATTAGTGTTGAATATTGGTCATTATTGAACATTTATTAACCAATTTTAAAACCAGTCTTTTTTCAAGTATTTCCAAACTCTGTCATCACTTTCAAGTTGGTTATGCTTCCTACCCTCAGGCAGATGAACACTCCCACCCAGTTTAGTGTCATCTGCAAACTTACTGAGGGAGGACTCAATCCCCTCATCCAGATCATTGATAAAGATGTTAAACAGAAGTGGCCCCACCACTGAGCCCTGGGGAACACCGCTTGTGACTGGTTGCCAGCTGGATTTAACTCCGTTCACCAACACACTCTGGGCCCAGCCATCCAGCCAGTGTTTGATCCAGCAGAGTGTACGCCTGTCCAAGCCCTGGGCAACCAGTTTGTTAATGAGAATGCTGCGAGGAACAGTAGCAAAGGCTTAACTAAAGTTCAGGTAAACAACATCCACAGCCTTTTCCCTCATCCATGAAGTGGGTCACCTTGTCATAGAAGGAGAAGGAAATCTTCACATGGGTTATGAAAGCGATTAGCATTAACTGAACCTATTTTTAGACTTCCAGTAAATGTTAACAACATTCCATTTATTTCTGCATTTCCAACACTCCCACTCTCCTGATGCTTTTGATTTAAAAAAAAAAAAATCGTTCACACTGTGGTTGAGCAGCCAGTTGAGTGTTTTTGTCAAAATTACAGGTGTCATGATTTCCTTTGGTCCCATCTTTAGTTCATTTTTTTAAAAGGAAGCTCCTTTTTAGGCTTGATTCATGGAGTTACATGAAATTCTTTAATGATACCACTTTGACCAAATAATTTAGAATAGGGCATGAAAATGAAAATGGCCAAAGTCTTTGATTTGTAGTCATGTATACGCACAGGGATCTGTGTAACTCTCTACATGGCAACGAGCCTGCCTTGTAGAAGATGATGTAGAGATGCATGTTTTCTGCTTAAACTGGTGCTTCAGGAAGAAAGTATATTAAGTCCCTGGGGACTGACTGAAAACTAGTAGATCGTCTTGCTCTGGACTTTCACACATGCCCAAATATATCTGCATATTTTTTATTAGTTGGTGTTTTATAAATAAGGAAATTGTGAGTGAATTTTTATTTATTTACATATTATATTTACATATATTCTGTGTACATGCAAGTATAGACTTCCATCTAAGGATCTGCAGTTCTAGAGTAGACTAGTCATCCTCATTCTCATTTCAGAACACTAAATTTCTGATTTAATATGTTCTAGCTGGGGAAGACTACTCAACATGTAGCTTAAGTCAATCAGCATTTAATTATATGCCACTAATAAACAGACTGTCAATGGCCTACACATTACTGATCAATATTAATAATATAACAGGTAAACCATGATCACAGAATCACAGAATCACAGAATCACAGAACGTTAGGGATTGGAAGGGACCTCAAAAGATCATCTAGTCCAATCCCCCTGCCGGAGCAGGAACGCCTAGATGAGGTTGCACAGGAAGGCGTCCAGGCGGGTTTTGAATGTCTCCAGAGAAGGAGACTCCACAACCTCTCTGGGCAGCCTGTTCCAGTGCTCTGTCACCCTCACTGAGAAGAAGTTTCTTCTCAAATTTAAGTGGAACCTCCTGTGTTCCAGCTTGTGCCCATTACCTCTTGTCCTATCATTGTTTGTCACCGAGAAGAGCCTGGCTCCATCCTCGTGACACTCACCCTTTAAATATTTATAAACATGAATGAGGTCTCCCCTCAGTCTCCTCTTCTGCAAACTAAAGAGACCCAGCTCCCTCAGCCGCTCCTCATAAAGGAGATGCTCCACTCCCTTGATCATCTTTGTAGCCCTACGCTGGACTCTCTCCAGCAGTTCCCTGTCCTTCTTGAACTGAGGGGCCCAGAACTGGACACAATATTCCAGATGCGGTCTCACCAGGGCAGAGTAGAGGGGGAGGAGAACCTCTCTCGACCTACTCACCACCCCCCTCCTGATACACCCCAGGATGCCATTGGCCTTCTTGGCCACAAGGGCACAGTGCTGGCTCATGGTCATCCTGCTGTCCACCAGGACAGCATGATGATACTAGGCATTTGCAGTATATTAATGAACACACAAAAATCTATAAACAGCCTTCTGTAATTAATTCATGAAGCGCCTATCTCACACTTTTTTACTTGCTCTTATGTGGGTGCACGCACATCTCACAGGAAATGTGGATTAAGTGTTGCGTGTACAGGTGCACAGATACTCCCTTTTTGGGAAGCACACATTTCCCCCATCTGCACACCCCTCCTCCTGGAAGTGTTAGTGCTTTCCTTTGCTTTATGCAAACTTGTACTGTTTCCTGGAGTCTGCTGAGAAGGCAGCCCGTGAGTTCCCATACGCACACCTGACATATTGGTCCCCATTTGTTCCACCCTGTGCTGTAAGTCTGACATGGGGGTGCACACTGGGTGTCTGGTTGGACAGCTGCTCTCAGACTGAGGAAAAAGTGCCAGTGTCCATGGTGCGATCCCTAACAGGGTCGAGCACAGCTTCACTGCTGGGCTGTCACACACAGTCACAAGTTTTCATGCTTCCTTTAAGGCTGTCTTCTCGAAAGTCTGTCCGTAACTGTTCATCTGGCTTGCAGTGAGCATGAGCAACCTTTGTAACTGTTACTCTCCCCATAGCATCCTAAGTTTTGGGCAAACTCATTTCAGAGGAATTTTGCATCTTTAATTAGGGGTACTGATTACACTCAGATTCTGCTGAGATTAGCTAAAAGTTCTTGCAGCCCTAAAAACAGCACTGTTCTGCTTGCAAAGCACACAGCAGCAGCTCTGTATAGCTCTAATGTCCTGCAGTGATTCTCAAAGTCTGGAGTGCTCTCACTAGTTGTTTCTTTAACATGAAGTTACACAGATGTAGTTTATGTGGTTGCGTAGCATATATTGCAGACAATTCTAGTATTTTTGGATGCTTTTACATTGATTTATGGTGACAGGGTAACAAGTCTAGAGAGGAAAAGTAGATTTAAAAAAAAACCAAACAACTTTCATATAAGAGGATTTATGTTTGTATTATCATCCTTTATCGCCAGTATGCGTCCCTAAAAGATGACTGCTAGATTAAGTTTTGGCAAGTAATCTGGGAAAAAGACAAAATTTTAGAGTTCTGCTGAAGTTATTTTCAGGACAATATTAGCTTTTATTATTTAGATCAGAAGCTGGCCTTACCTAAAATTAAAAAAACTACATTTCAGCAAAAACTTCCTGAAGAAGTGTTTACAAACTACGTCATTGCTTCTCATCATAAACTCAATATAAAATGCACGGTTATGCTTGTCACGGAATTGCACCAAAATGGCTACATGCACACAAATAATGAACTCAAACAAGCTTTAATCTGCAACTGAAATGAAGCAGACAAAACTTAATTCACCAAGACATCATCCCACTGACATTTAACAAATACAGGTTCGATATGCTGGTTGGGAATATTACCAGACACAGCTGAGTTAAGAATTCTTAAGTTTTTGGCCAAACAATCCAAAATGTGCACTCAGTCACTCACCAAAAAGGGAGGGCTCTCAGTCTTGAGAGGTTGCCTTAAGTGGCGTCCCAACTCAAGGGGAGAGTCCCCGACTGCAGACCCGCTGCTCCGAGGAGGACCGACTCAAATGAGTCCTCTGACGGGGCCCCATTTATACCCTGGTCGAATCTGATCTGTGGTCAATACATGGTCGTGTCACCCCCTATTGGCTGAGGACCCCAACTTTCCTGCCTTTGACCCCCACTGTGTGGACCAGACACGAGCTGTGAGGGGGGAGGCAGTCCTGGCGCCACCAGGGCCAGAAACTTTAGCACTGCCTTTGTTGGGTTTTTCTCAGGTCTTTAGTAGGGTGGGTGCATCTGCCACAACGCTGTACTATTTACATACATGTTTATGTACTATTGAGCTAGCTATTAAACAATCATAATTGCTATGCATAGAGATAATGTAATATTTGATGTATTTCTGTAGACAGTTGAGGTGTGAACAGATTTCACTTATTTATATGCTATTTATTTTTATTAAAACATGTATTAGTGCTTTAGCCTTTCTAAACTCTGCTGTATACAGTTAATAATTTAGTTACCTGTATTATTGTTCTGTTAAATTAGCTACTTGCAGCCATCTCTGGAGAGGGGATGTTAGCGATCAAATGGTCTGCTCCTGTGATGTGAACTGTTGAGTTTAGCAGGAAGTATTAAAAGTGTTTTAATCTATATGCTAATGAAGTATCTTTAAAGATCTGTAGATAATGCATATAAGCTAACAAACTTGGCATTGAATCCTAAAGCTTATATTATTATATACTAAATCCTAATATTCAAGTTTAAGGTATATTGCACAGTGAAGAATAAAAGCTGCATCTTTAGAATCAAATTTGTTCCTTGTTAAACACACCTCTGAATTTGGTCATAAAAATGCTTTTTTAATACTTAAGCTGTTTTGAGTTTTATGACCTCTATTTTTTCTGATTTTTTTCCTTCTTATGCTGGGTTTTGAGGTTTTGTTTTATTTTACAGCACATTTTAAATTTTTGACAGAAGCAAATTAGTGTCCTCACAAATATAACTATTTTTTGCAGAAGAAAAGCGCATTATTCAGGTGGAGTAAGATCAAAGGTTTGGACCCGTAATGAGGGCCATGTATATGGGAATAAAGTTTTGATCTTTGCTGTTGCTTTTTAAAGAAATTATAACAAAATTAGCTTTTCTGATTAATTAAGCTGAAATTAAGTATATGCAGTAGAATTGCTGGGATTATGTGTGTTTTGCTTAAGATCTTCATATAGATAAAATATGTTCCTGCCTTTAATGCCAATAAATCGAAGTTATAATTCTATAACCAACTTTTGCTTGAAGTTGATTCTTAAAAGTATTAAAAATTTTCTAGCTTCTTTCATGACTATCAGTACATTTGCTTTATCTTATCTAATATGTTTGCTCTTTTTTTAAAACTTTCTGATACAGTCAATCATTGGTCTTTAAATTTAGCCTAATATGCAGCCTGAATAATTGGGTTACACCTCAGGTGAAGGACTTTCTGTGTCTTTCTGCTCTCAAGTCAGAGAAGTAGGAGGGTTGCTCATTTCCATAAGCTTTTCTTGTGGGGAGGAGGTCTGATTGATTAACTAGTCCTTTTTTTTACCCCCCACTTCTGTTTCAGCTCATCAAAGCTCTTCAGACTGCAAAGCACATCAGCTAAATTCTTCAGAAGTGGTTAATGTTTTTTTTTTAAACTCCTAGTTAAACTGCTTTTAAAAAGTGAAATACAGTTCTGAAAAAAAATTCTCTATTAAGTATTAGTGGCCAATTATATTTAAGTTATTGAATGTCTTAAAGGTTTTGATTGCTTAGTCCTCCCAAGTATTTAATCAACATGCAAACCTTTCTGTTAAGCTATCCTTAACAAGTCATTTTCACAGGAAAACTGTTTAATGAACTTAGTATTCCTCTCTCACTGTGCCACATAGCAAGAAGGAGAAGGGGTAAACCTTTTCTGCCCTGTAGGAGTGTTACGAAACCTGACTGCCCTTCACAGCTATTTCAACAAAGTTGTAATAGAGGGTTTTTCTTCCCCTATAATTACTGAAATGTAATTCATAGACTGGTTTCTTTATGCAGGCAAGCCAAAATAGATGAGCGGACAGCAAATGCTAAGGTTGATGAAATGATGAGACTGACAGAGAAGCTTCAAGGCCAATTGGAAAGAAAGGTATTCTAGAGAAAGGAATAATTTTCCATTGCAATTGAATGGCTAGTCAGGTATCTGAATGTTGACATTAAATTAACCACAAGTTGTTCTGTAACTTGTTTTATGTTGGTATATATTTATTTTGTTCCAGGAAGCTCAGGTGATAGCTCAATAACACATATGTTCTTTCTAGGAAGAGGACGTGATATCTGCCCAGCAAAGAGAAGCAGCATCTGACAAACGTTTGCAAGAAATGCAGTCTAGTATAAAACAATTAGAAACAAGGTAAAGATAGCTCATTGGGTGTTAATAACAGGATACATGCAAGTTAGATAAAATACTACCTTTTTTTTTTAGCCTCTGGGTTTTGCGTTTCTGAGAAGTTCTGTTTTCTCAAAATACAGGTATGTTACGCTTCATTTCTGACTTCAGTGTATTTAAAATGATAAAACAGACCACCTGAATTTATTGACTATGATGTAGAAAAACAGAGGCGTATATTTTTCTTTCTTGTACATAAATTCTAGTTATTAAACTTAACTCTCATTAGCTTCAGGTGAAGTTCTAAGGAAAAAAAATTCACACTGAAATTTGAAAATGTTTATGTAAAGTAGCTGTTCTTCAGGCAAATGCAGATTTTTCATTCCATGTTAAATGAGATTTGGTTTCAGGTCTTAGTTCAGCAGTCTTTATACAAAAAAGACTATTTAATAAAACCCTTGAAGCACACTTCTGAACAGCAAATGCTAGTTACTAAAGTAGTTTGAATAGCCAATAAGGAGTAGAACTTTAATTCCAGCACTATCTACTGGAAGATCTAAGAATCTCTCAGATTCTTTTATATCTGATGTAGTCTTAGATACAAAAGAACTATGGAGATTTTTTTTCCCTTTCACTTTACAAGGATATCCGACTTAGCTGAGCACAGTGATTTTGATTCGAATATCACAACCAGTAGCTGAATTATTAACATTAGTCACATGGCCTGATAGCTAAGAAGATTTTGTGAATTTCTGACTGAAATAACTGTGTCTCTTCATCTTCCCTTCTTGGTCACAGCCCAGTGAATATGATTAGCAGACTTTCAATAACTCCAGAAGCCAAATAATTACCAGGGAAACAACCTTGTGACTATGTGGTCAAGTAGTGTCTCAAGGAGTTGGTGTTGCTGCCTCTACTTGATGAATTTTACTGGCCTAAGTATTGTGGAGACTCTTCAGTTGATTTTAAAATGTCTTAAGAAATCAGCTAGTTTTATTATTTTCTATAGGGTTTTGGTTCTACAAAAGTTGTGCTTTGGTTCTACAAAAATAGGGTGGTTGTCTTGCTTTGTATGTTTTATTACAAACACGTTAGAAAGTTAAAAAAGCATGGCTGCTTGAAAAGGCAGCCCAAGTGTTGCCAAAGTGATCGCTATGGATGTGTAGAACTGTGCACTTTATTGAACCAGCAAGACTTGTGAAACTTCCCGAGATCTTTTTTGAGGATACCTCTGAGACACTCTCACCCTTTCTCATGCCTGCAATACTGACAATCATAATTAAACAATAAGAATTTCTGAGCTGCTGTAAAATTACCAGTGGTTTTCTTGTTCTAATGGTATAACTGCAACTTCATTGCCCACATCCAATTATTCCATTTCCTCCACAGAGGAAAACTTTATTCCTTCTGGAGCTGTTCTATTCTGGTTTAATATAGAATGCTTTCAGTGATGTATCCCAGGATAGCAACATTCTTCTAAGGATCTTCTGAGATTAGATATCTGAGTTAACTCCTTTAATTCTCTTTCTTTCTAGGACTTGATGAATATTAAACTTAGAGACTCTGTTCGAAAACAAGCAGAAAACCAGGAATGCTGTTTTGGCAGCTTATGAATAAATGTTTTCTGTTAGTTAAGTGTGAAAGAATTTGTGTCTTAATTAAGCATCTTATTGTTAAATGAGTAAAATTACTGTTGTCTTGTAGGTTACGTGTTACTGTTCAAGAGGCTGAACAGCTGAGAACAGAAAGAACAGCCCTGGATAAACAAATCAGAGAGCTTCAGACAAAGTGTGCTAATCTAGAAAGGGAGAAGTATGATGCTGTTGCAAAAGTCCAAGATTGCATACAGCTCGTGGAAGAATCTAATCTACAGAAAAGTCAGGTAAGGCAACGGATGAAGATATTTCTTAGGTATTAGAATACTTTCATCACTAACAGTTGTAAAGTGCCTGATTATTCTTATAGGCATACGTGCGTGCACATCCAAGCTGCTTTTATGTCTGTTACATTAAAATCAGTAATGTGTAAATAGTGAACTATGATGTGACCATACATTACTTAGACTTGTCGTAGAGTACAAATTTCAAAGCATGTGTTGAGTGTCTGGTTAAAGGTGATCTAAGTGATAATACTGTGTCTGAACTTGAATTTTCAAAGATTTCTGACCATGTTTTTTATCGAATACTTATAAACAAATTGGGCTGTCAGAATAGAGATGAAGGTCCTGTTACAAATTTGTAACCTATTCATGATTAGGAAAGAACAGCTAAAACTAAAGGGACTTTTATGTTAAATAATGGACATAGATCACCAATAGAAGAGTGAGTTCTGTGTTCAGATCTTAATTATTCAGAAAAAAGTCTGGAAAAGTGACTGAGTAATGAGTTGGTGAAGTCAAAAAAATTGCAAAGGTGTTTGTTAGTGTATGATAAAATGGCAGAAGAAATTCAAATATGCCATGCTGAGTGCTGGATTTAGTCTCACCAGTCAAAAAACAGTTTAGGAGGTGGCATGGATGTCTGTTAAGAATACATTCATGCAGTCCTCAGTGGTACTTGACACCACAGATAGAATTTTGAGAGTGAGAAATAAAGATGCCTTTAAACACAAATGCACCTTCCTGTGCAGTTTGATCAGCCCATTTCAGGTACAACATAGGAGACCTGTGAAAGTGCAGGAGTCATCAGCAAAGAAAACTAAACATGTGGAGAGGCCTTAAAACAAATTTTTGTATACAATATGTGATTAAACTTTCATAGAATTATGTGTATGCCAAAAGCATAGATAGGAAAACAGTCAAATTCGCAACAGAACAATCCACCAAAATTTCCTAAAGTGCAAGGTCTGATCCAGCATGTCTTGACACATCCACTGGTCAAAAAATTAGTCACACTGTTCTCCCAGTTCTTAACTTTCCTGAAGTCGTTTTTCAAATTTGAGAAGCCTCCTGAGTATCTAAACTAGCTTTTTACTTTTAATTTTTGGAATATTATATTCAGTGTTGGCTGTTTTGTTGATTTCAGCTCAGTGACAAAGGAGGCAGAAATGCCGCCTTTTTTCCTAACAGAAAAGGGAACTAGCATCTTTAAAGAGATCCTGCTAGTTTCTGGCCTGCTTCCAGAGTAGATTAAAATATTGACAAAGCTTACGGGTCCTGGTCATTACTGCAGTTCAACTTCTGTTATTCTTCTTGTTATAGAAAAGAGGATTATAATCTTGTTACTGTCATTCTTCCCATGTATTTATAGTCATTTAGGAAACCTTTGGTGGCATCTTTTCCTTTTTGTGATTTCCTTATAACTTTCTGCATTTCATTTCCTTTTTGAACTGATCTACAGTTCCGCTTACCTGTTAGGCTCCGGTTTTACGTCCTTCAGCTCTTGATGGTCACGTCTGAACTTGTCAGTTCCTTCCTTTCTAGTAAGATTTTTTTGATCCTTAACAGCATTCCGCTACAGCCTGGGGAGAATATGAAGAATGAAAGGTAAAAATAAAATCATTTTTTCAGAGTTTAAAAACCACTCTTTCATTTGAAAATTACTGGTAAGGAGGATAAATCACATTTCCAGTCTGCTAAGTATTAATACATCACAGCAGTATTAGAACACCATTTTTCATCTAAAAGTAGTTCAGCACATCGTTTGATGGTGCTTGCTATGAACTCACATGAATTTGACAGAAAGAAGTGGCCTGGTAAAAAATATTGTGATGTAAATTGCTTCTCTAAGGCAGTAACTGAAGAGATACAGATAAATAAGTAGACTTTTATAAGTAACAGTTTAGTATAATGCTGTAGTAAGAATAGATTAGAATTTGCAGGCACTTGTTAATTTTCTACTCTCGCTAAAACATCCTGTGTTTTTTCAAACTGGGAAGTTTATTAATGTATAGCATAAAAAATGCAGCATAATACACTAATATGTATCAGTTAACACTATGTCTTAAACTGTGGCTACAGAGGTTTCTCCCTGCTCTGTAAGAGACTGGGGGATTGGACAGCGGGTAACAAGCTGTCATAATAATGCTGCTTCTGTTATGTTAACATTATGAAGCACACAAAGTTAAGCTTCTAGAAAGACATCAGAAGAATTTTAAAAGAGTAGTTTGAGAAATGAGATACAAAGTTGAATTGAATGGGAACAGTAAAAACGAATATGACCAATGCAATAGCATGTAACTACCTGAAGTGAGTAGCCTTCTATACGCTGAATTTATGTCATCCATTAGGGACGTTTTTATGTCTTTCTCACTTTATGCATCTGTATATTCTCTCTGTGCCACCTAGGATTTTTTCATCTCTCTCGTCAAGAATTCTGTATTACCTTCTGTAATCTTTTCAGACTGGCATCTCCTATTATACTTTAGCATCAGTAGCTTTCTTCCATCCTCCTCAGGAAGGGTTCCTTGCTACACCTTTTTCTATAATTCTCACCATTCTTTTATGCTAAACAGCTAAAGAGCG
>NW_010194640.1:23357-61129 GCF_000695765.1 Mesitornis unicolor
GTTTAGTTCATTGTTATCCACCATGAAAGGGGACTGTATACACATTCTTCAGTTGTTTTTGAATTTTTATTCCTTTTTGTTATCTGGGAGATGAGTAATTTAGTATAGCAGCCATAAAAAATGTTTAGCTATAGGTAGGAGCACGTGTGTATGTAATGCGAGTGTGTGTGTGTGTGTGTGTGTATAGAGGTATTCAGTTTCCTAACAGAGAACTTTCTAGGTGGTGGTGTTTGCATTATTTTTTATTACAGATCCTGGCCTCAGATGAAAACATTGGAGAGCAGCCTTGCCTTTTGATCTGATTTCTATACTTTCTTCTGTTTAATTCCATGCCCAGCCAGAATCTGAAGGTCCCAATTGAAAAAGCCATCTACTGACACTAACTCTTCCTGTGGTTCTGATTTATAAGAATGTGCATTTAGTGCAAAATGTTCTCTCTGTTCTTGTTTTCTTGTTGGATCTCAGTGTCAGCTACTCGAAAGTAAAAAGGAAAAAAGGTTTTTTGAACAGTGACTTTGTGTGGTTTCTTCTCTCTAGAGCTTGGTATTACGTCACCTCTGAAATATTATCAGTAATGTTTCAAGTTGTTATTTTTTAGGCACTCCTTGGGGAGAAACAAAAGGAGGAGGAAATCCAAAAAATGAAAGCTGAAATGTCTCAACTTGTGGAAGATACTGCTGCAAGAATTAGAAAGGCAGTAAGTTAGGATGTTTAGAAAGAACAATTTAACTTTGGGTTAAATCTGAAATGAAAGTTTCAATAGTTATTGCAGAGTTCTTCTTGCAGTGCATTTTTTGGATTTTTTATCAAAGAATGTGTCAGAGGGGGCTCATAGACACGTGATGGAATTTTTAGGCTAGTAGTGTCTGTGTGGGTCATGCATTCGGCTCTTGTGCCTGTATAGCAGTTCAGATTAGATTCATATGTCCTTACTCACAGCAATGGCAGCTGACCTCATTTTATGTTAAGGGAAATTTTTAGAAGTCTTTACTCTTTGATATTCTGTCTGCTGTCGTGAATGATTTCTGTTGCCTGAACTAGGCTTTCCTGAAAAGAGCTTAACTTTGCCAATGTTCCTGTGAATGACTAGCGCTGCAAATAGTGTGCTGTAAGATCTGTATAAATGCCTCGAAGACTAATGAGAGAGCAAGTAAGTGCAGACTAAGTAACACATTTTGATTTGGTGTCTCAGTTTTTAAGGAATTAAATAGCTTACTTGCAGTTAAGTAGAAACTACTGTACGTCAGTCCCAAAACAAGCACAAGTCAGTACCCAGGTTTCCAGAATGAAAGTGTGGGGTTTTTTTATCTCTTAGCGTAGCGGTTCACAGAATTTATATAAGGTAAATGCACTGCATAGTGAATGTCAAATGATCCAAAAAGGATTTGAAATCTTTCATAGATTAAATATAAAGCCTCTTCTGGAAGCTTGTATGAATGATATGCAGAATTCTAATTGCTTTATTTTTTGCAAAAAGTTGTTAACATTATGAGACATTTTAGAGTTAAAAGGTTTAATAATGCTAATAAATTTGCAAAATAAAAGCTGACATCTGTTCATATTAATAAATTTTATTCTGTAAGGATTGTTTGCAGCACATTGATGCTATGCATGACAAGGAGTTGGGACATTTTTTTTGTTTTTCTCAGCATGAAAAGGTATTGATGGTGCATGGTAATCATGGTCATATCTTCCAAGTGTTTCGGTAATACAGGTAGGAAGGCAGCATACTGGCAGTACTTTGTACTTCAGCTTTAGCTAGCCATATATTCTTCCAAACTAAGTGAGATTCTTAAATCTCTCAAGAAGCAAAAGTGTTGATGTCTGTGCAGACAGAAGAAGGGTGCATTGTGAAGATGTAAAGAATTGCACTTTGATATAGATTGTGTTCAGTAACATGGCAGCAGACGGAGTGTTACATTGATAGCAAGGTATTTAATGTATGATGCATAGCCTCATCTTGGAAGTTGCTGATGGAAGCTTATCATGTATGTTCAGATGATAGGAGCTGTTGAAAGTTACACTATCAATTTTTTTGCATCTCAGTACTTAAAAATATTCCCCTATTTTGGCAAGTAAGACTCCTCAACCAAGTGCAGCTAACAATCAGAAGGCTCGATATCACAGCACAATATCACAGAATTTGGTAGAGAAATGACTGAAAGAAAATGTAGTCTCTAGGCCAAATAAATAATTGTTAATGAAATCGTGCACTTTTTCTAAAACAAGCTTGAACTGTCAGCTGTCAAGTTACGTGATGAATTTGCAATTAAAATGAAGTTAATTACATTTCAAGACAGATAACGTCCATCTATCAAAAAAACACAATTACTTTTTGGCCAACTCAATAGTATGGATTGATAATAAACATTATTCTAACATTTACATAATAATATTTGTCAGTTATTGCAGCCCCATATTTATGTACGTGCACCACATATAGGCTGTATACATATATATATATAAAACCAGGATGGTTTCCGGGTTTAATTTCTGGTTTACTTTGGTTTTGATCACAGGTAGACTCTGCAAAAGAGCAGTATAATGTGCAGATCTCACTACTCACAGAAGAACTTTCAGCTCTTCAGATGGTATGGTATTGACTGATGAAAGTATTTTTGATAGCAAAACATTTGAGACTTCTAGGTTTCGTTTATTAGGTAAAATACTAAAATCAGGTAAAAAGTCAAGTCAGATATGATTAATGCTAATTGTTTAGGATTATCCTTTATTACTGGATAGCACTTTACATCCTGCATGTCTCCAGATATGAATGCAACGTACAGTGTCTTTCATGTTGCTTGACAAGAGTGACTGTGTGCAATGTCTTAGCAGTCAGTGCAGAGATTCATATTTAGATGTGAAGGATATTTGCTTTGAAAATGCTTTTTTTAATGTGCAGTTTGCCGTGTGTATGCAATCATATCTTACTTAACTGAGAATCTTGCCTGGCTCTGCACAAAATAATACAGTTCTGCAAATCCACCAATTTCTTTGTGTAAGTTTATTCTTTGAGTTACACGTATTCTTATTGTTCATAAGCATCTTGACTGCGAGATTCTGTGCTCTAGAAACTGTTTCCCATGTGCAATTTTTTAAGTACCTCTGTGTCTTTCAGGGATACATAAAGCATGGAAAGCTCAGTAATGCATATCTATAGTTGAGAATGTAGAGATGAAATATATGAAAGTTGATAAAGTATGCTAAGAAAGTCTGCATCACTGTCAGCATATTTTTGAATGAATGTGGAACTTGTAACAAATTATGTGGGAGACCAAAAGAGCTTGGTGTATATGCACCTATTTATGGATTAAATGTATTAAAACAATGTTTCATTTTACATATCTTAGTCTGTATAGTGAATGAGACTGATCCTATAGAGAAATAATGAGCAGGTAAATACAATCAAATGGTTACTTACCAGCAAAAATTACATTTACAATGGCTGGTTTTTGGCTTTGGCGCTTCTTGATTTTTTGTTTTGAGTACTTTTTTATTATATTTTTAAAATTACTTTTTAAAATAGGAATGTGGAGAAAAACAGGATCAAATTGAACGAGCTATTAGAGAAAAGAGAGCAGTGGAAGAAGAACTTGAAAAGGTAAGACAATTGCATGCATTGTGACATCATGTTTAAGATCTCTTTTTAGAAGGAGAAGTTATAATGAGTTTTCCCATTTCTCATGGGTTTTTTTTTGTTCCCTTAATTCTCTTACTTTGTAATTGTAAATTTTCATGTCATTATTTTAAGTTGTTGTTTTGTTTCTTTTTTTTAATCTGGAAAACATTTTAAAGCTGTAATACTAAACTGAAAAGAAGGTTCTTTGAAAAGTGTAAAAAGTAATGAGAGATGTTTGATGTAATACAAAAGAATGTTGGTACATATTCCAGTTAAACTTAAGCTCAGTAGACAAACAACTAAATCAGTGCCAGATCTTTGAAATTTTTTTTTCCAAGTAGCAGCAGCAATGATAGAAATTCAGTTTTGTTTTAGATCCCTGAAAAATGGAATGCAATGAAGAGTAGCCTCTTTGTCAATACTACACTGCCAATCACCAGTGCAAGGTAAAGGTGATCTTACATCTGAGTTTGTTCTTCAGATTTACAAGGAAGACAGAGGACATGAATATGACAGTAGAAAACTAGAGCAACTGCATCAGAAATACTTACTTGCAGAAACTACAAAAGGTGACCTTCAGCTAAGTCTACAGAAAGCACAAAATAAACTGAAACAACTGGAAACTAAGTAAGTAATGGATGTTACAGAAATTTGAATGGAAAATAATCAAAATTATTTCTAACAAATTGCTGATTATGTGTTAGGCTTTTGTTGCATCTTTTTAACCAGTAGCAGGAATAGTACCAGGTTTCTGTAATTCTGAAGCAAGGGCAATTATGAATCACTATAAAAGTATTAAAAGGGATAATGCCCTACAGAATGAAATGTTTTCTTTACAAGAGAGAACTGCAAGCAGTTCTTCAACAAAAAAAAACCTACAAAAAAACCCCAAAAACCCACAAAAAACTAAAGTAGGAGTGTATTATTTGGAATCTTATGCTTTTTAAAATACTCTGCAGGAAAAGTTACTCTGTGAAATATTCAGTCAGAACTTAATACTTTACAAATTCATCTGCACTGTGGTATTTTCTAGTACGTGCAGAACACTATGTTTACATAGCATACTGAGTTTCAGGTCTGTGTTCAGAGCTAATAGACACTATTGCAGTTTCAATAATACAATGGTAAAAAATACAATATGGTACACATTGTTAGACCAGGTTGTTGTTTTCAACAAGGAAAGTGTAGGATTCTCTAGAAGCTTCAGTCATTTCTACTCTAATGATTGTAAATCCTGTCACTTCACCAGAGCAATCCTCAGTTGGGAATCTGGAAATGTTACAGAAATGAAAATGTCCTGTTTCATTTTGTCATTTTACTGACATTGCTTCAATATTAGATTGGTTTTATGAATTGCCTTATCTTGATAAAATTCTTTGCTAACTTTTGCATAGTTCGCATAGTTCTAGCTGTAAAGGCCATTAAAGATGCTGAGCTGATACAAACTTTCAGGAAGAAATGGGAAGAGCTGTACTGGGTCAGACCAAAGATCTGACCCAGTATTTATGGTTTTTTTTCTAATTCTGGAGTTGTTCAACTCTTGATTTCCAACAAGACTTTTCTTCTCTTTCAGCTCTGAGGAAGAGAAATCTCGTTGCCAGGAAGTTATCTGTAAATTGCAAAGCATTCTGGACTCGGAAAGAGAAGAGAGTGCCTTTGTCAGTGAGCAAAGGCTAAAACTTCAGCAAGAGAATGAACAACTGCAAAAAGAAATGGAGGGCTTGAGAAAACTGGCCACAGAGGCTCAACTAAAAGCTAAAATAAAGGTATGGTTTATGTGTTCTTTTTATTTTATCATAGGACTGGTATTTCCTTAGTAAGGCAGCATTTATAAGTTATTTATAACATTGAATGTTTAAATTAAGGATGAAAGTTTCAATGATGCTTCATGGTTTCTTCTTAAAAGTAATTTTGTTGTAACATTGCGTGTCCTTGGAATCCACTGGGTAACTCAATCTCTGCTATTTAAATTGTATTTTAATATGTCTTAAGTGCTGCTCAATAAGAAGATCCCAAATGTTCTTTGGTTTTTGTAAAACGATTAGATCAGATAATAACTAACTTTTCTTCAAGTGATTTCACTTATCCAGTTCCTGATCTTTATCTGTCTACTGTCTGTAATGTATTAGGAATCTCTATGACTTTCAGTCCAGAGTGTTCCTCTATTTGTTAGTCCACCATGTTGTCAGAGCAGTGCATAACTAGTAAATAACTTGATAATTTAATAGTGTGGTTGTCAAACATTCTATATTTTCTAGACAGAGAACATTTTTCTGTAGGAATAGTTGTAAGCAAGGTGATTAGCTGAAAGGTGGATGTTCGTCTTGAATGTGTTCCATTATGCGCACCTGAACGGACTGCGGGTGGAATAATGACTTAATAGTGACTTCAGCAGATACCTTTGGCATCTGAAGGGAGTAGCAACTTTTATCCTTGATGTGCCTTCCAAACATACAAAACTGGTCTTTCCCTTCTGCTCTTAGCTCCAGGAGTGTAAAGATATTGAAAAGGAATCTAAGACTCTACAGCAGTGAAGAAGACTTCAGTAAGCAGTTTTACAAATTACGAATAGGGACCATCTCAAATCAAGTTACCATTTTGTACCACAAGATAGAGGAAGTAGTCAGATTAAACATGACATCTTGTTCCCTTTGGTCAAACGTAGCTTAAAAAAAAAAGATCAGCGTCTTGTAAATCATACATACCAGATCTTCGTCCATCTCATTTTTAATCAGTCAGGATTCCATTATAGTCACAGATAAGATTTATTGCTTGCTTTCGTTTTCTTCTGATGTACAAAGGATTTTAGATGCCGTTAAGAAACTCCTAATGCATTTTAGCTATATGAAAAAGAAAGAACATGTTTCTGTGGAGAAAACACAAGGGAGAGGATAAAGATTATTTACAAAAATAGGCATACACAGCTCATTATCCTTTATTGTCAGTTATACTGTTTGTGTAAATTGGCTTTGGGAACATGTATCTATTTGAGCATATCATTACAAGTTTAATTATTACATGTTACATGCTTTCAACAAATGTTTATAAATTTAACTCAAGTGTTGTAAAAAAAGAAAAGTAAAAAGTGAGAGACTTGATTGTTACCTTATTTGTGTTTTTTTCTAGATCAGCACAATGGAGCATGAGCATGCTGTGAAAGAACATGGATATGAAGCTCGACTTAAGGAGATGGAAGACACCAGTCAAAAGTCTATTGCTGAGCTTAGACGTCTGTTAGTAGCTCAGCAAAAAGCAACAAAACGGTGGAAGGAAGAAACAAAAAAACTTACTGAAAATACAGAAGCCAGAATCAGTAAGCTAAAGTAAGTGCAATTTTGTTCCTCTGCTGGAAGCTGTTAACAGTTTTAGTTACTGTTTGGCGTATGGCAATAGACCTGTGGTGAAAACCAAACCATCCGGACTAGATGGTGTGCTTCCAGCAAAACAAGAAAGAATGCTCTAAAGAGAACTTTTGATGCTCTTTGTGAAGTTAGCAGCTAAGCACTGAAATAAAATCTTTGCATCTTGTTAATGTGTGTGAATTTTGTAATGACAAAAAGTAAATGGAATATATTATTTTTATTTTTTTTCTTATAAGGTACAGAACGCTCGATTTAGAGAATTATAGCTTTGGGTTATGGAAACCCCTATATTTATAGCTATTCAGAACAGTCACCATAAAATCAGTTGTAGAGTGTCTCCAGACTTACAAAATAAGCTGGGAAAAAACCTATGGGACACACCTCTAATGCTCTCTTCTGAGCAGTTGCTGTCATAAGTGAGGCTACAAATGAGTAGTGTGATCACCCTAAGCAATTATATGATATAAACTGTACTTTTGTCTTAATTCTGCAGGTTGCCAGGTAACTAGCTGATACTTGTATTCCCAGCACAGGATATTTTCAGTTTTGAAAGGGCCTAACAAGGGCATCTCACGTAACAGACATAGATAAAGATTACGTATCATTCCTAGATGCTGGATTTAGAGAAGACAGTGGAGTTACTGGAAGTGAGTGAATAGAGAAGAAAGTCTCACAATCAGAAATTAGCTTTTTGCAAGTTATGTTTGAAATAAATTCTACCAACTTACCTTTTTTTTTACATGCATATTGCTATAGATAGTGTTTGCATCTACTTTGATGTTAATATCCATTAAAATGTTAAGAATCCATACTGATCAATTTATGAAATAAGGAGATAGGGCATCTACATTCATAAGTGTTATGTTTTTTAAATTAAAATTATTAGAGAAGAATATAATGTTGCATATATAATTACCTTTTAGGAAGTGCATTCAGTGGTTTTTAGAAGAAAAGTTAAGGGTATGCAGCTCTGTTAATTTGAGAAATTTGAAATTACTCTTTAACTTCAGTCACTTAAAGCACAGGATATTGCTTACTATCAAGTTAACAAGGAAGCAAAGGTTTTGCCCTATCAAAATTGGAAACCTGTGAATTCTCGCTTTCATTTCTTTCGAAGTAACCTTTGGATTTTTCAGTTTCCATCTTTTTTAGAGAAGTTTCTGAATTTGACCTCCAGTGAACTTCACAAATAGCAGTTTCATAGGTAGTAGTTCTTCCCTCTGAAACTAGTTTCATTCCTCTTTAAAGTCATGCGGTGTCTGTCATGACTAGTTGTACCTGTTGTCTGTCCAAATAGAGGAATGCAATGAGTTCCATCCTGCTTGAAATACAAGAATGATTGATAAGACTTATTGACAACTTTTCTGTTTAAATAGCAGCTTCACTGATCTGCCTAGAAAGCCTTTCATTTTTTTTAAAGTGTTCCTTTTCTGAGTGTTTAGAACACTTTGTAGTAGTGGTAGATTGTTACCTATGATAACAAAATCATTCTGGTCATTTTTGCCTCTCCTAAGTAAACACTTGGAGCTTTTTTACCTTATCTTTCCAGATATAGACTAGCTTTATTTTGCCTTAAAATGTACTGCATTTTGCAAAGATTACTAACAGTTCTTTAAAAAGGCAAAAAGTTTCTTTCAGAAGAAGTCATCAGAGTGTTCAGCATGTCTGCAAGTGGTGCAGCTTCACTGTATGTCCTTCGCTGGGTCTCACTAATGCTTTCTCGACATTGATTGTAAATGCATTAACTAAAGAAGAAAAATATTTTATAGTGTTTCATGCTAAGGTAAACTGAAGCTGTTACACTTGTAGTTTACTTTCTGTAAATGGAAGTACAAAACCTTTCGCAGCTGAGCCATGTAGGTTCATAACTAGATCCTGAATGGGGTTCAGAAGCTTACAGTTAAAAGGGGAAAATTGCAGACTTCCAAACAAATTCAAATTGTCTGTTAAACAGCTGCTTTCCTTCTTAAAGCTTTAATATTCAGTGTTAAAATGTGGACAGAAAGCTTTAGACCTTCATCTGCAGCAAAATGCTGACATAGAAAAAATAGACATGAGAGGAAGTCTGTTTTGTGAATCTACATGAAAAATAGATAGTAATTTTGAAAATGTCCCTGTTTGTGTGAGAGACTGCCTATGTGGCATTGTCTGGAAAACTTCTGCAATAATTTAATATCGTGTATGCCTGATAAGCAGAAAGGAAAAAACGTTCATCTTGTACTAAAAATTGCAAGTTCATGATTCTGTGTCACTTCAGTAGATATTTTGGTGTAAGTCTGAAAGCAAAGTCCGTTACATTTTAAGATTATTTTGTAGGTGTTGCTTTGTTATACTGTATAAGCTAGAAGCAGAAGTTTTTATTGGACAATATTTGCTCTACCTAAGAATGATACTGACAATAGAAACAAGTTTGTTCTCTGCTAGAAGGTTGTAAAACTTAAGGAATTTCATCATTAAATCTGTGCAGTGATGCTCTGATAGTACAGTGGCAAATGGCTATAACAGAACCTGTAAGTAAGTACTACCCAGAAAATTTAAAAGCAGCTTAGTTTTCACATCATATGCCTTACCAGATACTTAGCTATATAGTGCAGAATACAGTTAATCTGAAAATTAGCTGACTTACATAGTAGTATTGAATGCAAAGTCCTTGCTCATATTATAAATGAATAATTATCATACTTTAATTTTATCATAATGATAATTTGAGTACAAATACAGAATGGCAAATCACTTCTAATTTTGTTGTGAGCTGAAATAAAGTTGCTGACTGAATGCTCTGGCATGCATTAAGAATGTGGCCAGTAGGTCAAGGGAGGTTATCCTTGCACTCTACTCTGCCCTGGTGAGGCCCCGTCTGGAATACTCTGTCCAATTCTGGGCTCCTCAGTTCAAGAAGGACAAGGAACTGCTGGAGGGAGTCCAGCATAGAGCCACTAAGATGGTGAGGCAACCGGAGTATCTCCCATACAAGGAAAGGCTGAGAGAGCTGGGTCTGTTTAGCCTGGAGAAGAAGAGACTGAGGGGTGATTAATACTTAGAGATATCCAAACGATGGATGTCAGGAGGATGGGACCAGACTCTTCTCAGTTGTGCCCAGAGACAGGACAAGGAGCAGTGGTCACAAACTGGAACACAGGAGATTCAGCACAAACATGAGGAAAAACTTCTTTACTGTGAGGGTGACAGAGCAGTGGCACAGGCTGCCCAGAGAGGCTGTGGAGTCTCCTTCTCTGGAGACATTCAAAACCCGCTTGGACACATTCCTGTGTGACCTAGTCTAGGTGATCCTGCTCTGGCAGGGGGGTTGGATTGGATGATCTTCAGAGGTCACTTCCAACCCCTACCATTCTGTGATTCTATGATATATTTAAAAAGCAAAATAATTTTGTAGCTAATGCATTTATTATGGAAATATCAGCAAGACCACTAAATAATAGGCTGGTACTTGGTAAGCAGGATCTATTAAATTAAGGCTCTCTTTGAGGCTAGTGCAGGAAATAGTATCACCAAGCCTTATAGTGGCATCCAAGTGTTCACCCAGCTTTCCTAAATACATACATTTTTAAGTTTATGTGGTTTTGAGAAGGTAAGTTAAGCTGTGAGCTTGTAAGGAAAACTTAGTGTCTTCCTTAGAAACTTCATCTTGTCTGGACTGGGCAGCAGGGCTATGAATTTCAATGCAGATATCAACATACCCTTTTCGGATTTAAATAGAGAGCTCTCCAAGTTTAGCAACATATCACAGTTACTTTGTGTATTTTGAGGACATCTGAAACATTCCTTGGCACTTCATGAACTTACTGTTTGATGTATTTGGTTTGTATAAATATATGAGCAAGTACAGGGATTGTGTTGGTGACATACAGCAGAATTTCAGTTTTTAATAAGAACTATTACTCTTAGAGCATAGTAATGTGCTTTACAGGTGAATGTTTTTCAGCAAGTTCTGTACTTCCTAAGAAAGTCATATCCATGTACACTGGGGAGGTGGTTTACATAAAAGCATTTTATATTGCATTCCACAGAAGTTTGCTGTTAGTGCAGCTCTCATAAGCATTGAGTCAGTGTCCAGTTGTTGGTGTAGGTGTTTCCCATTCCTCTGCCTTAGATTCATGATCTGTTGCTGTGTTTCAGTTCTCTCCTCATTATTTTCATTTCCATGTGAAGGTGTGAAGCATTTTGGCTTCTTTACTAACTTCCCAGCAGCAGCTGCTAACTTTTCTATATTTTGTGCTGCTCGTTTGTTGTCTTTTTAAGTTGGCAGTGGTTTGTTCGTGCTTATACATAGGTATAAAAGAAGCATTAAATAAATATTTTTAAGAAATAAAGCAACATTGGTGAACATTTTTAATTTTAAAAAATTAAGAAGGAAAAGTAAATTTTGCAACCTGTAACACTAGAGCAGAGTGGTGATTTTTTTAGATAATATGAGAATCTAGTAGATCAGTGAAAAACCTGTAGATAAAAATGTTGAGAAATAAATTGATACTTTCAGGCTTCACTGAAAATTATTCTCAGCTTTCTTGGACCTTTGGGTCTCAGTTCAAGTTAAACATGTAATTGCTGCCTATAAAACGGAACTTGGAAAAGTAAAAAAGAGTGCTGAAACAGTAAGCAAGGCATTCGGTACTTTCAGACTAAATTCCATCATTTTCTTCATAAAAATATGTTACAGTCTTCATTTATGAGAAGAGTTTTCTTCCTTCTAAGCATCTTAAGATACTGTACGCTTTTAGGAGGATTTACTGGTAATAGACTTCACCTTCACCTTGCAGGAGGGCAAGGAACCAGTTTTGCTTCAATATACTTGTGCCAAAACTCCATCTTGAAGGTAACTAAGAAGGTCAGTGCTTCTTGCAACATAGGTCATCGTTCCAAATAAAAACACTGCTCTTGGCAGCATGACTTCACAACTCATGACTGATGTTTATTCTCTTCATTCTTGCAAAACATTTTGTCTGGCAGACTATGAAATGAAGCTGTTCTGACTTTTGATCGAATTAATTTGAGAAGTACTTTGTGTTCTAATGACATTTACTGACGTGAATTTAGACAGCAAAAATTTGCAATTATAAAAGTTGTGCAAATGAATTATTACCTTTAAAGGATGTAAAAAAGTGGCATAGCACTCGTATGTATTTAAATATGAACTGTCCCAAGGCTTTTCTATTGAATTTACGTTGTTTCTTTCCCTAAAAAACCCTAAGAATGTGTATGTAAAAAATTAATGTAATCTGTATCTGTTTACATGTGTTTATAAACACATACAAAAACTATCACCCTCAGATTAAGTTTGGGGGAATTTTATATCTTAAGTTAAGGTGAATTTAATACTTCTTAAAGACCTTTACTGGGTTTGGCTGGGATGGAGTCAGTTTACTTTAATGCAGCCAGTATGGTGCTGTGTTTTAGGCTTATGAGCAAAATAGTGTTGATAACTCAGCAATGGTTTAGCTGTGTCTGAAGAGTGTCTCAGAGACTTCTCTGTTTTCACTCTGCCACCCCAGTGCCTAGGCTGGCAGTGGGCAAGAGGCTGGGAGGGGACACAGCTGGGACAGGTGACTCCAGCTGACCAAAGGGATATCCCACACCATATAATGTCATGTGCACCAACAAAACTGGGTGGAAGTTCTTCCAAAGCAGCTGGTGTTTGGATACTGGCTGGGCATTGATTTGCTGGTGATAAGTGACTGCTTTTGCGTATCTTTTTTCACTTCATTTATTAAACTGTCTTTATCTTGACACACAAGATCTTTTCACACCTGTACCCTTCTGGACCTCTCCCCCTTTCCTCTGGGGGAAAGTGAGCTACTAGTAGGGGCTTACCTGCCAGCTGGGTTAATCCACCTCAAGACTGATGACAGGTGTGGCTTTTGAGATGGAAACTTACATTAACATGTCATTTTACTTGAATTGGTTTGGTTACTTGCTGTGTTTCAACAGGCTTGCATTCTGACACTTGCATCTCTGCTAGGGTCTGAAATTGAACAACCAATTCAGTTCTGACCAGGAATTATCAGCAGAATGAAGTGAACTTCTGAAAGGCAAAGAGTAATCTTTCACATTCATTACAGGGGTTTAAATGGAAAATAATAATAAATACAGAAATCCTATAAAGCTAGCAAACTTATTTCTAAAACACAAAAATAGCTTTTAAGTCTTGGTGAATAATTTAACAATTATATGTTCATTAATTTAGTAACTGACACTTACTTGAGTTTCTGTTTGATGTATTTTCTCCCTCTGTATCTGGAACATTTTGTAAGTAATCTAAATAACCAAATCAGAATTAGGTGTAATGTTTAAAAAGGTATTTTGATCTTCAATATCACTTCTCCACAGATTTGTGTGGAATTTGATAAAAAATAGAAGCAATCCATGTTGTTGTTGTTGCTGATCTACAGGTCGTAGAGCTTCCAACTGTAAAGTTGCAAGCGCTAAGATCACTGTCAGTTTGAAGGTCCCAAACTTAAAGAGACTTAAGTGATCAGCCTTTGACATCTGTGGTAAAGTAACAGCATCAAGTGCTTCCAGCAGCTTTTATATTTTTGTCTTCATTCGAAAGAATTTACTTTTGAAAGAAACGATGAATACATACACATTTTTAAAGGCTGTGCTTTCACTGAAGTAGCATCATCTGGGAATACAGTTTCTGTGGCCATATTTTGAGGGAAGAGACTGACCAGGACTGTTCTTACTACCTTATGCTATTGTGTGTAAGGCTATAGTTCTTACTTAAGCTGAGCATAAATGACAGCAGAGATCGTCAAAAGAATATTTAGCTTAAGTCATAACATTGCTCTTATGTGACTGCAGCTATTTCGGGTGTCTTTGTTCCAGTTTCTGCTTCTGAAACATTTCTGTATCATAGTGTCCCTGACTCCTGGGTAGCCATGTGTGGTTTTTGGAGTTCTCAGTTTTATCTTTTCTATACTTGAAAAGAATCTGCCTCTGAAGAATGACCTTTTTTGGTGCCTGTGTATGAAGCAGTGGCCAGGACTGCCTTCTCCTCCCTACATCCTGTACCTTGCGTGAATTTCAGAGTATCTTGAGATGAAGTTTCCTGCGTTTCTAAAACCTCATTCTTGGCTGTACTTCTGTAATGGTTGGCAGCCATAGCTGCTTATTTTAAGATGTTCATTAAAGAAAAGAATTAACAGGATGAGAGACAGCTGCAGGTACTGGCCGTATACAAAATTCATAATTATTAAGAGTAACTGAAGCATATTACAGTATAATTCAACCAAAATAACAGCTGGCACATGCTATATTTGTCATATGAGAGCTTTGCAGAATGTACTTGCTGCAGCTGGCGGATTTATCACCCGTCTGCCAAAATACTAAAAGCTCACCTTTTGTTTCCTATTCACTTAACAAAGACAATATGGAGTAGGGACTGGTTTGATTATTCAGCAGTTGGGGTTACTGCTCAGTTTTAATATTAAAATCTTATAATGTGTGTTTAGGGGAAGGTTAACCATCGGAAAGGATCAACTGTCTACCTCAATAGCCATCACATTTCCTTATGCTTACAAGGTTAAACTGTTTTCTTTAAACACATGTGCATTGTGATGTAATTAGGAAAATTATTTCTTGGTATACAGCTGTACAGGAGCACATAAACTCTGTTTATGTCCTGTGCTGCTAAGAATGCTAATTCCACACCTCAGGACAAGTATAGGAGAGAGGTTGTTTTCAGTAACTAAGAATTTTTAACTTAGAAAATTAATTTATTTGGATAGTCTTCTAAGATGATGTCACAATAAAGATGGTTTGTTAGAGTTTAAGAATTTCCATATTTTCAAAGCCTTTTTTACTAGGGTAGTTAAAATTGAACATAAATTGTCTACATGTTGTAAGGAGTATGTTTGAATAGTTTTCTATGAAGTTTATTCTGAGAAGGTATGTATGAAAAGATACAACGGGAATTGTGTAGAATTTCTGGTTTGCTAATAAAAGAGTATATGAAAACTCTAAATCACAAAATAGCTGTTTATTATTACTCCCATACTAAAAATGCTTCATGTTGATGCTTGATTTTTGTTACAGAGGACAAATTGCAATAGTAGTGTTAAATATTAACATACTATCTTGATTCTGCAATTTTAATTCATCTTTAACTCTTTATTTTCTATTAAAAAATTCACATATGGTAACACAAGTATAATCTATATATAATCTTAACTGTTTAACATAGTTTAAATCTCTGCCTATATACTCCCATTTTTACAGCAGCTAGTCAAAAGATGTTAAACTGTTTCTATGATACCTGCCTGGGATTGGTTAAAGGGGTTGGTTGAGAACAAGGGAATGAAAACCACAAGCCAGGTATACTTGCAACCTTATGTTAACAGATATGTTGCAGCCTTATATTTCAAGTGCCATATAGCAGTTTTCAGTGAAACTTTTATGTAATACTAAAAGTTTTTAAGTGTAAATTATTGTTGAGAACTAAATGCCATCATTAAAAATAGCAGAGGCTGTTTGAAGATTGAGATCTGAGGTTAAAGTATCTCCTACCTTACCTCCATTCCCCCAGAACTAATAAACGCTTCCTTTACAGTGCCTGTAGTTTCAGTAACAGGCTGAGCACCTAAGGGTTAGGTATCACCTTTCTGTGCTACGTATTCATGAAGATGATTGCATTTCAGTGTACTTTCAAGTTGGGCAAGGAAGGTAAAGTGAGAATAGATTTGAAAATTCTTCGCAAATACGTTTGAACCTCAATGTAGAAGGTGAAACTGGTGGCAAGAATGCTGATCACACCATTTTTGTGATGGCTGTTGCTTGTGGAATAGGTACAAGTCAAAGACTAGAGCAGCTAGTTTAGTTTTGCATTTTCCTCTGGCCAAAATTACCAAAGTTCAGAGATATTTCTATCTTTGGTTTATCCCTTTTCTTCAGCACCATGTGATGACGGAAGGCAAGAGCTGTTTCCTTTGAGCACCAACTTAAAATATGTCTACTGTAACCCAGATATTCTTTGTCTTCAATACTATACAAATTTAGGATCACAACAACTCATTCAGTATAAAAGTAAAAAGACCACTTTGAAGAAGGTGACATTTTACTTTTCCTTGTGTTACATTGTTCTGTCTCACAAGTGCACAATTATTTGATTTTAGGTTCTTCAAAGCACCTTCAAAAATGTCCACGTTGAAGTTTGGGTATGGGACACTAATTAGAATGTTAATTTAAAAACTGAATGCACTGTGCAAATGCAGCTTATATTTGTAGCATATTTGATAGCATGCCTGTAGAAATAGATTCAGTAATCGGAAAAAAACCCTCTATAAAATGTCAGATGTTCTTGACAAAGTTCTGTTGATTTGAACAAGTATATCTCATTCATCTGCCATTATAGTTTTGAATACACATTATGAAGTGTGTGTAGTGCTTTTGAAATCAGTGTTTTAAAAGCAACACTGTAAAAACATGCCATAAGGGCCTACAATGCAAGAAAGTACCAGTGAAACTATATTCCGATAACTGATGCACTACTGTGTGTTAATCAGCATCTTTCCTTCTGATTAATAGAAGTGCGCTGAGTCAAGAAAAACTTCATAGCCAGGAGCTTGTTTCTCAGCTGGAAATGGCAAATGAAAAGGTAACTGTGGTAAGGTAATGACTGATAGGACAACTATTTTCAGTTACAACCTGATGCACGCATGCCAAGATCTTAACAGAAACCTATTTAGCTGAATTATGTTGCTGGTTTAGAAAAAAATAAGAATTTTTGACAGGAGTAGTGATAGCTGGAAAACCCCACTGTTTCTGCTGATTGACATGTTCAAATGGTAGGAAGACAAAATAACTTTACTCTCAAATTACAGGAAAAGGTAAAGGAGAGATCATCTTTCAAGGTTACTTATCTAGCAATTTTAGACAATTCAGGAAATGTTTCTGAAGTCACTTATGCCTGCATAAGCATGAATACCTTTAAAAGGAGAAGACGTGTTATGGATAATGTACCATATGCAGAGATATCAAATTCTCATCATGCTACAACTATAGTAGAATTTACACTGTATGTGCATAGATGCATGTAGATAAAAGCATCCATTAGAGATTAAGGGCAGGGTTGTTTTGGAATGTGCATTGTTCAATAATTAATGGCCTCTTTAGAAAACAACTATCCCATCAGCCTCATAAATCTGGGATAATATCCAGTACTATCTAGGATAAGTCCTTCGTGTAGTTTTTTGTAGTGCTGTTTAATTCAGAGGAGAAAAATGGGTCTGATGCAAGAATCGGTTTCTATAAGTAAAGGATGGTTATGAAGGACTCTGTACACAGCCTTTGATGAAGAGAACAGAAGAAATCTGTAGCAAGATTATAATTTCATTAATATTATCTAGTAGTTGCTTTTTTTCCCTTTTGGTATAGCTAAAATATTTACATTGTAAGACTGTAAATTAAATTACCTGGATTAAAATGTCAGGCTTTTATGCATCTTGCTTCAACATGGTGAAATGAATAAAACTTCCTCTGTGGGTTACTCTGATTGGAAAAGTCATATGATGTCATATTTGAGCTGGAAATTCTCTACAATGTGTCAGTAGTATGTCTTCAGTCTTTAAGTGGTAAACAGTTCTGCTTCCTAAGTTCTTCTCATTTTAAGCTTTTTCACTACAGTATGCATGGATCCAGTAAAAAACAACTTTGTATTTCTAATGTGGTATTTCATTTATACAGGATAAAAAATTAATGATGGAATATCAAGAATACATCAATAGGCTTCAAAGGCGACTAAGCCATGCAGAACAGAGGGCAGCTACAGCGTCTCAAAAGGTACAAAACCAACAAAAACAATGTTACTTAAGTGCATTTAAAAAATCCCATTGAGTATCACAAAAACATTCACTTTGTATCATTCCTGAGGAAGAGGTGGTCATTTATGTGCAGTAGTACTAATATCATTTTAACAAGAAGTTTGTATTTTGGATGCATCATCACAAAACTGATGCATATTCAATTAAATGCTGCCTTCTGACAGGATGCTTCAGTGACAGCATACATTTGTTTATGGAAACAAATCTGATGCAAATTAAACTTGTATGGTTCAAAATGTGTGAATGAAGGTGTATGATCATTTCCATATTCAGAAATGGCACCATGTTAACATAGGGAAAAATGCTTCTTAAGTAACTGCAGCTCCTGTTTACAGGCTTCTTTAGCTTGGTGTAACCTGCTGCAGCAGTCAGAAATGATGGCTTCATGTGATAAGGAGCAAATGTGCTGATTCCTGCACCTGTCTCCTGGGGAGTCCGATTTAAAACAAAGCATGTCTCAAGTTGATGGCTAGATAGCTGCCTTTATAAAAATGGTTAGGCAGCATAGCTGTTCCCTGGGAATCCAGTTTGTAGTTTTTTCAGCCAAGTTTGCTCCCTGGTCTAATTCACCGTGTGGCTGCACGAAGAGCATGGGGAGATGGTGTGCAGTGGTTGCAGGACAGAATGAATAGTGTGGACCTGTTCCGCGTTCATCAAATTGCAACCTTGAGTACCATCTGCCATGTCATGTGAACTCCCAAAGTTGTTCGTTTCTTGTCTGTCCACCTGCATTTTCATCAGTAGCCTCCAGTAGCTGTGTCCCCACAGATAGTTGCAGAAGTACACTTCGTTGTAGGTACCATCAATGATGTATAACAGGCGCAGTAAGTCCTGTCATGTCAAAAATACATGCTTGACAATAGGAAATGCTTGGGTTTTCCCTAGCCATGGGAAGGGGGGAAGGAAGGGATGGTATCTCACTACCGTAGCAAATACACTTAGTTCAGTGTTTCAGTGATTCTGAAAACTTTGGGCAAGGTGTATCTAACAGAGCCATTTGTATGCCTAAGACCTCCTTGTTCACCATTGTGATCACCTAATGAGCTGAACTGTTGCTGCCTTCTGTTTTGAGTTCTCTTACAACTCCATTCCAACTTTGAGCAGTACTCTTCAGTATTTCTGGACAGTAGCAATATTTGGTGGAAACATTTTAGAAATGTTTCTCTTTAGAAACTTTGGGTTTTGTTTAAACCCTGTGCCACCTGTAATTCTGAATTTTTTCTGTTGTAGAGTAGGGTTTTTCTATTGAAGCTATACATCTTGAAGGAAATCCCATGAGGGGTGTTATACATTGGGGTTCACTTCTTTGCTAAGCAAATTCATTACTCTAGTTGGTATCCTGTTAAGCAAAGTTAGTCTTTCTGCCTCCTAAGATTTTTACAGTTATTTAGGAAACCCATCTGCAAATTACAGCTTTTTAATGTGGGTCATCTCTTGTGACTTGCAGAGAGGAAATGTTTGGTTGATCTAAATTGTCCAGTTAGGACAAATGGCATTTTTTTTCCCCAACACCAGTGAATAAATGAGCATCACTGCCAACCTATAAGCTTCGTTTCCTGGCTGTAAACACTCTCTGTCGTGACAAGGTCTACCCAACTGGTGAAGAGTTGCTCTGAAAGAGTGATTTACTTTTTTACTCTCCTGTTTGTTATATGGATCTAATAGTTCTAAAGTGCTGTCTCCCCTTAAAAAACATGGTCATATCACCTTTCAAAGAAATAAATTCCTGGCCTCAGTGCCCATATAGGAGGAGTTCTTGCTGTTCCTGGAAACATCAGTAATTAACTGTTCCTCACCAGCCTCCCTCTGAAAGGTAACAAAGAGATTTGATTAGACATTTAGCACCTAAATTGTCATCCAGATCTTACTGCTAGTCCTCAGGACTGCCTCGTGCTCTTCAGGCTAGGCAGAAGTTACGGCTGCCAGCTGTTAGGCATGGCCTCCTTGTAGTGACTTAACTTCTGTGCCAAGCCTCTTCCCTCCCTCCCGCTGCCCCACCAAAGACAGACGTACCAGCACTGTTCCCTCTAAAGGCTGGAAAATTTGGTCTCCAGGAATGCTGCTACAAGAATGTCCACCCTTCTGAATCTGAAGAATCAAGGTGTTTAGTCTCTTCTAGGTTTCAGAAGACTGAAATGTTCACGCGTATGCTTCCTCAGATTCAGAACAATAATTCCTCTCTGTACTCTGAATCTGTAGGTTGAGGGCTACTTTCTGACTTAATTGTGTATCCTCATTTCATTATCCAGCTTGTAAAATTAGATCCAGTATAAGCTAGAGCTGGACTATTGAGGAGTCTAGAAATTACCTTTTTATTGTGGTTAGATTAATGACCATAGATCTCATATTATTATTAAATAATAGTAAATCAGTAAGAAACAAAAACTACAGGATAATGTTTGCATAGGTTTAAAATGTGCATATTCTACGTAAATGTCTTTGAAGTGTACTTCTGCTACTTAATCTTTCATCGTCTTGAATTCTTTGGGATCTGAAATAAGACAAAAGTAGTCATCTATAGAGTGCATTGTAAATTATCCCGTTTACCCCAAATTCCCACTTACTTACCCTTCTTCCCTCTCCTTCATGACACCTTCTATATTGAAGTTCTGCTGATATTTTGATCTTACAAAAAATTTTCTAAGAAACTGTTTGCTTGTTTTTAATTACAGCTCAGCCTCATAACTACACAGAAGAAAAAAGCTGCTTCCCTGAAAGATCTGGAAAATATTTAAATATATGTATTGTTCATTCACACTATGTTGGAGTTAAGGTTGCTGGAGAAACTTCATATTGGAGTATTAAAGTGAAATGCATAGCAAGGCTTGTAAGCTTAGGTAAACATTTTCTGGTTTATTCAAGTAAGAAAGGGGGTAGATGAAGCTACTGTATCCATATGCATAGTAAAGATGGGAAGAAGACCACAACATAATGTAATTAAAGTCCTTTAATGTAGCAGATTAAACAGTTCAACACAGTGCTGTGGCATATTGGTCTTTTTTGGTCTAAAAAACAGCAGCTCCAACTATGACAATTGTGCACAGGGAACAGATACCATTATATTGCAATTCATGAACAGCTCTGCTCCCGTAGTCAACAGCTTTTTCTTTGCAGTGCAGTAACTTGAGAACATTTTTAAGATCTTTTACGAATTGCAGTAAGACACTCATTACATCATGAGTATCAAACAGGTGCAGGTTTTATGGCAGGCATTATAACTGGGAAACACCTCTGTTGCCTTCCATTTTTAAGACTTTGGTTTGGTTTGTTCTGATGTCCCTGGGATAGAGTTAACAAATGAAGTGCTGCTATGGTCATTCATGCAGCTGGTTTCCAAGGACCATAATCTTTCTTCAGTTGTGCTTTTTCTTTCTAGTTACTATTTTACAATTGTTCCTTGCTTTTCTGTTGATCTGCTCTGGTGAAGTCATCCAGCTTCTATGCATTTTGAAATAGTGTATGTGAATTCGACAGATGCCACTATGTAGGAATCCTCTTGTGTGTTTTTCTTTGATAGTTGAGAAACTTTGTATGTATTATTCTAAAATTAGAGCTGAACTTTGTTTTCTCTTTCAGCATATATTACAAACATTTGATAGGTGTAACTGATTTTGAAGTGCTCCTATCTTGGACTTAAGTGATGTAATTTCTTGACGTTCCTTGTAAATGTGCAGAGTATAATTCTGGTATATAACTTCTAATTCAGTTGATGGATAGTGCTTACCCAATGCTTGATGAAAAGTGTTGTTCTGGACTAACAAGCGCGTACGTCTGTCGCAGTGGATCTTCACCATATTTGCATTTTAGAAAACAGATCTGGGTTGATCACCACCCAGTTTGTGCCACCTCCTGAAAACCTGGCACATCTGTTCAAGTAGAGCCTGCCAGATGTATGCAACCTCAAGAAAAACTTTTCCTTACTGCAGAGGAAGTTACCATTTCCTACAGCTGTACACACTTCTTTACTAGTGCTTTTGCAGTTTGGTAGATGCCTGTATCCATTGCAATCTATATAATGTTGCTAAAAGAATTCAAGGATTTTTCAAAGCAACATGGATACATTGTCCAGAATGTCTGTTGTGGTGTGATTTTTCATCAATCAACCCTCTATGTGATATAGAAGAAGGTAAGTACCAAGCACCTTATTTTCAGTTGCATAATACACATCTGAAATGATGACAGACCACCTGCGAGATTTTTGTATGAGCTGTTAATCCCATCCACTCCCTGAAAGAGATGCTTTAGCTGTGAAGGGAAACCTGGCTGAAAATGGCAGGTAATGGTGCATTTTTTTAGCAACAGCACTTGTGTATTTTTTCCTTGAGGCAGAGAAGGGCACCTGCTTGGTTCCCTTTTAGTTACGGGTATATTCATTTCAACTTGTGATGTAGCTCTTGTGTAATTATGATTTGCAAGAATATGAATGGTAGTGATGACACAAGTACTTAATAGTAAACTTAAGGGACAGCAGAACATTTATGGCAGATAAAACAGGAAAGAAAAAGATTCCCCTCTTTCATCTGTCTGCCTAGTCCTCCAAGTAGCTAACAATTGACCAAATGTATCTCTCTGAACCACAAAAGGGAACATAGTCAAGTTAAGCTAATCACTCTACCACCACCTCCTTTCATTTCTGTTTGGCTCCTAGGCATTGTTGTTCATAAGTTGTACTTTCAGAGGAGAGGCCTTTGCTGAGGAAATTAAAAGTCTGGAATTGAGCAGCAGGCTTTTCAACCATCTGTCTTAGATAGATACAAATGTAAAGCAACCATGTATTTCTTTTCACTGTTCCACTGAAAAGTTTTTATTTTCCCTACCTTTCTTTCCACCCTAACACGGGTTTTGAGTGTTTTAAAGGTTCCCCAGTGGGGATATTAATGCTTCAGATTGAGTAAAACACTGGTTTTTGTCTGTGTTTATTTAGGAAAATAGTTTTCAGGCGAGTACTTACTTCCATTCAACAGGTGAGAGAAACTGACTAGGAGGGTAGGATGAGTTTCATTTTGGATGTTCCCAAAAACCCTGTACCTTCTGGCATAGGCGAGGTCTTGAAAGATCAATCACCGAATACAAGAAACTTTTTCAGTCTATTTAAGTGGTTCGCAAGATGCCCTCAGCTCTGACCCAGTCGTCTTACTCAGTGCCTTTAAAGAGACGCTGCTGTCAGCAAGATCAATAAAGCAGCTGCAAAAACCTTTTTCAGACTTTTATTCACACCTTGAAGAGCCTGAACGAGTAACTCTTAGGAGGGCCATCCTTTAGTCCTCATTCTTTGAAATGTGTTTTTGAGGGGTGCCATTCACAATCGCCCAAAATGTGAATGCACACAATACAAGTACAGATTTGAGAAAAAATATTTACCCATAGCCGCTTTTCAAGATGTGTTGCTAGGCATGTGCCTTCACAGCCTTGTCCTTTTCTTGCTCTGCTCCAAGTCCATTCCATGTTTCTGCATCTTGAGTTCAGAGGAAGCACAAGGAAGAGAGCGATGGTGCCCTTCACGCCTTGTCTCCCAGAGATCCTGCTATAGTGGCAAATGGGCTCTGTCAGCGTTGCTTGACTATAGGCAGTTCATGATGTGAATGTACATTCAGCCTGCTTATCTCAGCTGCAGGTAAACCTCGTGTTCCTCTTCCCGTGGAACATGTATGAACATTGTGGACTTTGGAAGGACATCATGTATCAAGAAATGTAAACTATTTGAGGTACGCAGCAGCTCTTTGAGGATCTCCAGGAAAAAAGTGTTCAATTTTCTGTTGTTTGGATAGGCACAGCTGCCAGTAACAAGACTGCACACTAGTCTAAAAAAATAGCAGTTAAAAAAAAACTTTCTCTTGCAACTGCAGTGTGTATTTTGATGCCTGTAATAATCCAAATTAAATGCTTATTTCAACCATGAAAGTTGTTCATATCATTGCAGAGAAGTGTTTATGTAAAAACCCAAACAAAATAACTGCTACAAATTCTAAAACGCTGCTGGCAAGGATACTGCAAAAACGTACAGCATTTATTCACATACAGACAAAAAGGCACAATTCTACTGAATGTTTTAACAAAAAATACAGCCGTCTTCAACTAGGTCTTTATAAATACTTCAAAAAAGGGAGAAAATAAATACAGGATTGGGCCATGTAATATAAAATAGTCATCTCTACATATACTTTTTATTTCTATCTTTCTCTTCATGCACCTTTTATAATTAATTTCAGCTGAATGGACACCAAAGCTAGGCACATAGTGAAAAATTTTCTGTACAAAGTTTTACAAATGTAATGACAGTTTTTTCAAATTTCTGAAATTAAGATTTATACACAACACGTATAACCCTTCATTTAGATTTGTGTGAGTTTATAACCTAAAAATGGCATTCCAGGCAACTTTACAGAAGTTCAACTAGCCTACAGTTGGACATATAAAACACCAATCATAATCAAAGATCTCTTGGTCAGTCTGCACAAGGGAAAGATAATGCTTAAAAACAGAAATTCAGCAAATGGTTCTATCCCAGTAAAATACAGGGGTGGGTTTGTATTGTCACTGCTGTACTTACAACACCTCTTCTGCTGAGTGCTAAGCGTGGGAGACAAAACTAACCTACAGAGCTGGTCATACTGCAGTCTTCTTAGAGCTTTTGGTTTTGGTTCAGCTTAACTTGAAACATTAGAAAGCTTATTAACCTAAACATCGGGGAGCAAAACAGATAAGGCATTAATTCTGCACAACGTTAGCATTCATAATAGTGCAAATTGACAGTGTACCTCTTTCAAACTGGTGTAAGGTTAAATGTTTACTTAGAATCAAAATTTAAGATTATTCCACCTATGGCTTAACAAACAATTCTTCATATGGTCATGAGCTTCTTTCTTACAGAAAATAACAGTGCCTGTCTGCAAAATGTTGCTGTATGTAAAGTAGAGCTTACCTGCATTTACCTTTTGTCTGTCTGCTGTTGCTTGATCAAACAAGTAGTATTCTTCTAGAACATGCCAAGAGTGACTACATAGTTTCAGATTCATCAGTGCCTTGTTTGACTTTCACCTCTGTAAATCATGAGGCTAATCTAACTTCTTGCGACCAGCAATGGCATTTTAAAAGTACACTATCTTACGTAAAATCCCCCTTCCTCAGCATCATCCCAAAAGGTATCAAAAGGTTAAAATTTCTGAGGTTTTAAAACAAATCACAGGGATGTATTCTATTGAAATATTTAATTAAGTAATAACTTGCATAGCAAGACAGGGTCTTAATAAGCCTTTTTTCTTCTTTTTTTGACTGAATCCTCTGGAAGACTCGGTTATGGCAGAGTTCTGCTGTATTTTCAGATGTTCTCTGCTCAAGAGGCAAGGGTCTAACATTGAAAAGTAAGTGGATGTGATAACAGCAGGCTACGAGTGGAAGTGGTGTGTGAATGGGGGGGAAGGTGTTCTTTATGCCTGTCTTTCTGTAACACACTGCTGCTTAAACTTTTTCATCAGTACATACCTGACTTAAATATATGCAAATATCCAAAATTCACAGGCTTCTAACAATCCACTGTTATGTGCACTCTACTTGATACAAACCAGTATCCTAATTATCTGTTAATATTATTGCTCATAGCTTACAATTATTGCCATTTGCAATTATTAAAAAAGTACACAATCAGAATATGAGTTCCCTCTTCCATCAAATCTAGTCCGGAATAGAATGAAATATTTTTTCTTTGACTGTAAAGAGCTAATCACAATTTATTGCCTTTCCATTTTATTCTATTTAAAAAATATATATTCATATCCATTTTAAAGCAACCCTCTAGTGTCATAAGCTTGGCTTTCCCAATACATAACATCAGTGCATCTGTGGTGGACTTTGGGAAATCCTACTGACTAGTGCCTTAGAATTGTTTTTCTGGAATTGTTACCATGCTCCAGGAGGCAGGTGCCTGACTGAGCAGCGATGGGTAATGCCACAGGGTGCAGTAACCCACAGGCCTGTCCCTTTTCTCAAAACTGAGCCATCTGAGAGTTTCTTCTGTGCTCAGTCCCCGTCTCTTCAAGCTGTTGCACTGTAAGGCAGCGGCAGCCTGGACCCAACCCTTCCCTTTTCTCCAGTATAATGTTGTGGTTAAATCTGGTTATCATGTAAATGTATTTACATGTAAACTGTGGAGCTTGTGGAGGGTTTTGAGCTGCCATCTATGCTCAAACCGAAAGCAACAGAAAACATTCTGCAAGTAGAGGAGGAAGCCCTACCACCATCCCAAGGAAAGCGACCATTTGTAATGGAGTTTAGCAGTGCGGTATGGTTAAACAACCATCTTCAATTCAACACATGCTAGTTAAATTAAGAAGAGCTTGTGCTTTTCCAAAAGGCAGGGGGGAGGGAGCAAAATTCTACCAGTGCTTTTTTAGCTAAAATGGGTGAATGTGGCCTACTTCCCCCTACCTACTATAGCCCCTTCTAAAAGATTTTTGTGAATTATTTTAGTGTTCATCACAAATCCTGCTTTAGTAGTGATGGCATTTTTCTGCTTAGGAAAGTTGCAAATAAAGGGGAGTTAAACTTCTCACAGAACTGGTTGGGATGTGGGGCAGAAAAACCAGCTTTAAGTGCATGTAAACATGTTTATACAGCTCAGGAATAATGGATTATCAATTTTGTCAGTCTGTAGCCACATCTAAGAACCTCTCCCCTTTCACACCAATCAGTAATGTGGAGTTGGCTTGTAGGCAGTGACTCTACTGACCACAGTGCTGACAACATGTCCCTGTGCCCAGTCAGGATGCCAGGATGCTTCTCCTAATAATGTCCGTCCTTCTGCTGATCGTGCTGTTTGGACTGAGCCTTTGCTGCCTGCACTTTTTTTCAGCCACTTCAGTCTCTGAGTCGCTCATTTCTGCATCGGGGATGTACCCATCATTCTCGCTGTCAGGCTTTAGCTTGCTTTTCGCCCTGTCCTTGGGTGAAACTCTGCCCACTCCCAGGCAGGGGTAGCTGGAGTTCTGGCGGCAGGTCTCCTCTGGGCTCTCGCCCTGCTGTTGCCTCTCCCCCTTCTTTGGAATTCGGAATCCGCCCCAGTTTTTCACTGGGCTCGTGGGCGTTGTAGGCACTTTAACTACTGTCTGGTTAGAGTTTACTTTGACAAGACCCCCGTTGCATTTAGGCACTATATCCCTCCGTGTGCCAGCTGCTGGCCTACCACTGGAGTGGTTCACAGCCCTTTTATTTTCTGACTGCCTCTGAGAGAGTTCTGTGGGTCTCAGTGGTTTGTGGTTGTGTTTAGACGTCTTTTCCTTTAATTCTGCCTTGATCACCTCACACTGTGGATGATTGTCTCTTCTTTTCCTGTGGTCTGGTATAACTATGCCATTTTTCTGCTGTGCTGTTACAATCCGTGTTTCTGCAAATGTCTTGTCAAAGTTTAAAAAGCTACCTTGAGCTGCACTGCCATCCCTTTGGCTGGGCTGCCTCAGCAAGGATCTGCCGTCATTCCCGGAGCTGTTTCTTACTCTGTCTCTCTTGTGTGATTTTTTCAGAGAGTGGGTTAGAGATGTGCCCATTTGTTTCCTGAAGAATGCAGAATGCCATTTCAAATCCTCTATCTTAGGGGCATTGGGGCCCAAAGATGGACTATTGAACAGCACTGTGTTTTCCATTGAGGAGAATGAAGAAGGCACACCTAAATGTAAACAAATTACGTTAAAGTCAAGCAATTCCTTGTCTGGGTAAATACCACTTTTGAATGTACCTATTTTAACTGTTCCTCACGCCTTACGTGTTCTTCAGCATTTCATTGCCTGTCTAGCACCTTTACGTCACTATTATGGGGCTATGTCACGGTTTCACAACGTACTACTGGTATAGTTTACTTTCCTGTAGCCATGCTGTACCTAATTACACCTGTAGCAAATATAAATCCTCACACTGCTACATCCACTAAGACAGAGAAACTTCTCAGAGAGGTGGGAAAAAGCAACCAGCAAGTGGATCTGATTGATTCTTTCTAAAATATGGTTTATTAGTTACTGAATACTTTAAGGATAATATAGTTAATGCGGTAACCTTGAAATTATTCATATTCCTGAGAAAAGATTACTGTCAATGAGATTAGGCAGAAAAAAACCATCTTGTTTTAAAACCAGAGTGCTACCTTTTCAAAAGTCATTTCTTTAAACTGCCATCTATGATGCAAAGTAGTACATACTAAATACTAATGCAGCGGCACTAATAAGCCACAGACTTACAAGTAACCATATGGCACCTGAATGTAAGTCACGGTCTCTTCTGTCATAAGGAGTCATTACAGAATCACACCAGAAAGGATCCAAAGCAGCAAGCCATTCACTGCCTCAAGGGTAAGAACAGACTTACCAGTTTCAAGAGCAATGTGCCCACCACTACAGCTACACAGATTAACATTTTTTCTCACAATCTGCTGATGCATGGTGGACAACACAAGATTTTAATGAGAATAAATGAGGTCCTGTTTGTCCTTCAAAATTAGTCATTAGCCTGCAACTGAACATTTCAGTGCTTGTGCCTGTGGTCTCAAGTGAAAAAGATTACACTGGAGCATACCTGAAAGTCTGTCTTGTTCCAACTGCTTTGCGTAGACATTAAATATCTGTTCTTGAACTTTGCAAACAGATCTCTTGATTTTTTCCCTTCGGGTCACCATGTAAGTGAGATTACGCACCTTGAAGACACCAAGTTGATGAGTTTACAGTAACTGTGTTTCTATAATGTTATAGATCTGTGCTTTGAATTAATTCAGTTTAAGTACTATACACCATTTAAACAAGTTAGTAATGTATTTAAATGTAACCTTCAACACACGTAGGAAAGAGTCTTAAATACTGTTTAACTGACAGATTATTCCATCAGATGCTGGAGGGCCACAGCACAGAAGTACCTTCTATGAACAAATGAATCATAGATGTGCATATACACACACACACACACACACAGGAAATCCAGAGAAATGCTGGAAATGCTTAAATGTACTCAGTATGAAATAGCCTAATACCATTTGCTTGTTATTGGTTAAGACACAGCAGAAAATTATACTTAATTAATAGCGTGAAAATGTGGAGAGACATTCAGCAGTACCAGTCTTTAATGACCCTGGCATGGCAATATTACTGATTAAAATGAAGGCAGACCAGCCTATTCAGGCCACAGAACAACTGAGGTAGCAGGAACTAGAAACAGTAACAGAATTCTTATTTTTACTATCTTAGGTTTTTTAGAAGAAAACTACATTTCTGCCCTTAAAATGTCTAATCTAGATAGCTGTGGAAGTTTCACAACCACCGCTCTCCTAGAGCTTAAAAGTTGTTTCTTTCCCAGATGAGGGAACTGCTGAGAGGTGTATTGGGGTGTTTCCAAGACTCCTCTCTCAATTCAGTGTAGCTGCATACAGCATGGTGCACCAACCTTGTAGGCTCATCTCACAGCCACTAAGGAGGAGATATTTAAGTGTGAGTGGTTTTGCTAGGGTCCTGCTCTAAGGCTTCCAGCCCGAGGACAGCCAGTACTTTAAGTAACTGTCACCACTCTGTGGATTTGAACAAGAAGGGATTTGTCCACCCCGGTACCCTTTCTGATACAGTCCATGGCCTTTTGTTCTTTTCCTTTTCTGATCCGAGCTGCACAACAGATGTGTCATGTCCACAGAATTACCTGTTTCGTTAAATCAACTGGATGACGTGACTTCAAAATCTCTTTCTAGATGGATGACAATGTCACTGTCTTACATTCATAATCAAGTCTACCCAACTTTATCTTGAACAGGAGAAAAAAAACCTAGGCCCCATTTTAATTTTTCATCCAAGTTATCTTGGATGTACCATCAGTGGGAACAAGAGAGCAGTAAAATATTACTAGAATAACATATCCTGTTTTGACATCACACTTGAAAATGGAAAGGATACAATACAGAATCATTTAAGATCCAGAAAACAGTGACAAACAGCTTATTTAGCTGATCAAAGAGAAAATTAAATGAAATCCTGAGCATGCTGAGCAGAAACAAAAGACAGTAGGTAGCAGCTATCTCACCAAGCTAGAGAATGGTCACTGGCAAGAAGTTGAAACTAGAAAAAAAACTTCAAAAGAAAAACTGCAGCAATTCATTAGAAGAATAATTAGCCATCAGAATTATCCTTTATAAAGGATGGAGTAGATGCATGAGCACCTGCTGTCCTGAATTCAAGTCCAAATGCTATTCTGGAAGAGACGCTCTAGTTCACCCACAGGTTATCAGGGCTGAGGTAGGCCCCTCCTGAGCCACGTTCTGTACATGGCCTACATGAGCCATATGCTGTATGGACATGAACTAAAATAATTTCAGTACTCTTTCCAGTAGCAGTGTATCTTAAACTCTCTACTAGTCAGCCCCCCAAAAAATAAACAACAAGCAAAATGAAAGGAATTCAGATCATTACAGGATCAGATGTACTTCAGATAAAACACCAAACTGATCCTGTTAAACTGTTCTTTAAACATTCAAAACCTAATTAAGTGGAATCATGTGTTCCCAAACTACTACACAGGTAGTCCAATGAAATGTCATCCTACTATGACCATGTCAATGAAGAACAGGTCTGCTCTAAATCCAGGCAAGTTTTGTTATCTTTTCCCTCTTGTGCACCAGATGAAAAGAGCAGAGAAAGTCCTTAAAAGCTAAAAACCTTCATCTGGGGGTTGCAGTACAGTCCACTGCCATCAATCGGTGAGTGGAAATACAACAATACAGTTACAAGAAAATTGGGTACTACAAGCCAAGACCTGCTGGCCCTGTGAACTAACTCTGTTCTTGGAAAGGGTAATTGGTGTAACCACTGTGCTCTGTAGAAACTGAGTGTTAACCATCTTTTCTGACAATACAGCTTGGAGTTAAGATGCAGCATGGAGTGAGTGCCTGCACGCAAGGGCAGGAACGGAGAGCATAGTTTGGAACCTCAGCTAATAAAGGCCAGCACACCTCGCACAAGCACAGGCAGTGCAGTGGCTTACCCGCTCGAGATCCTGCCGGAGGTGTGTGAAGAGCTGCAACCTTCTGAACAGAACATCCTGTTCCCGTTTAGCCAGATTGTCCTCTTCATCCTTCTTTGGGGTAATCAAAGGCTTATTGAAATTGGCTTTTCTCTTCAGTTTCCAGTACTGGTAAAGGAATCCCACCGGCTCCTCAGGCAGCCGCAGCACTTTAGCCACTTCCAAAGACTCAACAAACGTATAGAACTCATCCTCCAGCTGCTGGAGCTTTTGCTTGCGGAGGCTGACTCGGTGGGCCTCCTCCTGGTTTTGATCCATGCTGTGGAAAGGGTCGATGTGAGCAGGAAGAGAGTCGTACTGAATCTCGTTCCCATTCTCCTGGCGTGGGCTTTCATTGAAAGTCTCATCATCTGCTTTCTTGGTGGAGCTGTGCTTGGGACAGTACGACTTAAATTTTACCTCATCGTTCTCCGCCAGTATGGTCTTCATCTCCAAGCCACGATCAAATGCACAGGTGACATGAAAGGCTGTTCTGCAGTTCTTCACTGAACACTACAAAAATTAAATTAAAAGTAATCAAATATAAATTTAAGAAGCCACACTGCCTCAAACTATTCGAGCAGCCAGGACTGCTTTGGAAGAACCACCCCGTTACCACACTCTGCTTCTAAGCTGCATGTACTTTCTTGCTCACTTTTAATTAGGTTTATGATTTAGTGCTTTCAGGCCAGGCAACTACCAAGTGGCCCAGTGGGACAGGAGTGGTTAACCCCTTCCTAGCCCAATAACCAACAAATCCACAAGAGGAGTGTTCCCACCATCATTGGAGCCACTCACTTAAGGCAGTGTTACACAAAGAAAAACATTCCCCCCCCTTTCACTGTGGCAGCATTAGAGAGAGAGAGGGAAAAACATCTTGGTGGCTCCAGGCCAGCCTGATACTTTTAATTAAAAGTTTTTCCAGCACCTGGACCCATGATACCCAAAAGGCCTCAACTGAGGGGATTATTTTTCCTGTTATCCCAAGTTTATAATGTGAAATATTGAATCACTGTCCATCACTACTTCACTAACTACAGCCTTCACCTGCAGGATGAGGAGAACAGGAAATTCAAATTTTTGCCATTTTTCTTCCCTCCTAGTGAACCCAGCCGTCATAGAGCACTAGGCACTAGTTCAGACACTTCATTTCACTTATGTGTAACTTTTGCTCACAAAATGCTGTCATAGCTATTACTAACCACAAACTGCAAGGTTTAAATATATGTATATACATGCACACATACATACGCATTTTTATCAACTCACACCTCTGCCTCCAGTAAAAAAGAATTTCAAGAGGAAAAGAAGTAGTGCTATTAACTAGGAGGAAATAAAACTATGTTTAACCCAAGTCATCTAACCCGCAAGAGAAATGCATTGGACTAGGATGTTTATACAGTACTTTGTAAAAAAGCCAAGTATCTTCCTCCTCTGGGTTTTCTTGCTGAGGTTGACTCAGCAGCCGGACGGCATATAAAGGTACACTAGAGTTTAAACTGCAGAAGTTTCAAATGAACACTCTTTAATAAAATCAACATATAAAAGGAATGAAAAAATACTAAAGCATCCTTTGCCCTTTCCTCTCTAACTAGCAAACAGGGCAAAAGCAGCCCAACTGAACACCCAACAGAGCACAGAAGAGCACTTTAGCCATGGTTTCCGGGCTCCTGTCATTTAGAATGATTAGCTTAGTGTGGGTGGCTAATGTTTTCTTGGGAGAGGAGAGGAAAGCCTGTCTCACTGGAAGGAGATCTGCTGAACTTGAGAGAAATGCAATCTCCTTTTTCCCAGCTTACTGCAGCTGCTCTCTGCCCAGCCTGATGCATACTTCCAGCTGCTGGCTTTTCTAATGGTTGTGCACATCTCATTGTATCTCTGGAGGGTCTCTCCCTCTCAGTTCATCCAGTTAATGCTACTTCCTTTCTATTGCAGTGGCTTTGTATAATGTTCTCTGCTGTATAACATTTCACACCACAAATGTAATTTGTCACTGCTAGCTTTAATGATACCAAGATTTACATAACTCCTATAAAATGTCAGGCAAAACTGTAATTTTTTCTCTCTTCCTCCATAATTTCAAATGTAGAACTGTCTGAAGTGGCAGTCATCGTGCCTGCATGTCATCTTGTGTCGTCACTAGAAGGGGAGAGGCGGCACCAGAATAAATACGGATGGACATCCCCCCTCTTCCCTGCACATTATCGTACATAAAGACTCAAGTGTTCAACTTAAACTACTCAAGTTACCCCTCAGAACAGCTCTGGAGAATGGACAAGCTCTCTCAGCTACATAACAACAGCCAGGAGCAAGGAGACAGCTCTACAAAGAGGTATTAGGATTGCAAATTTATATGCTGCGGACAGATTTATTTTCTCTACTTAAGGAATGTATAAAATAGTAAATGCTAAGTGGAAACGGACTAGTAGGTTTCACTGGAACTACTGCTGCCATCGCTCTTCTACAACTTTTTCTGGCAACTTCATCAAATGACTCGGAGCAGAGGAAAAAAGGAAATGGATAAAATCTAATTTTAAAGCAGTGCAGAACTTCAGCAATTCTTCTGTCATAATGCTTAATGTTCTAACCACTGTGGATCCTGTAACATTAGGCTACCCACAAAACAGAAAGCGCTCTACTTCTTCACACTCCTTATGAGACAGTAAAACCTTCCTATTTGTCTCGAGGAGCTTTCTGAGGATCATTTTGCTGAAGTATTTGAAGCACTTTGAAGATGAAGAGCATTACCACAATACTAAGCTACATTTTATAGTCCTTTTCAACACAATCACAACACTGTCCCAAGTGAGTCACCTGTCCTTTCATCATTTGTTCTTGAGTAAGTTAGATCAAACTTTTGTCTTGTGTCCCAGGAAACCAAGGATCTCCTCTTTCAAAAAAGCAGGGGGCTTAGTAATGTGTTTTCTCTATCTCATAAGATTTTAACATTTTTCTCAAAATTATTATTTAACATTTCTGAGTGATTTTCCACTATGAAGGATCTGCAAGTGCTTTACCGCTAACAACTCGAAACAAATATGCACCTGAAACCACACTGTCCAGTCTGAAATGCTCTGGTGCAGATCAATTCAGCTATTTAACAGTGACAATTCACAGGCTGCAGCAAGAAAGGCTGAATCCGTATCCAATTGAAACTGCAGAGAGAATTTTGGAAGTATGCAGTGAGAGAAACTGGCACAGACCCAAGAATGTGAGTCGTTGGTATGAAACAAATGGATTTATAGCACTGGCTTTATACTTTAATTATTTATTGCATACGGAAATCATTCTTTTGGGAACTATGAAGACTAAACATTTTCTTTTATTCTGCCCCATCTTGCTGTTTGGGCAGTCCTCACCCCTGAGCTCAAATGAGTACCAGAAGTCAGAACAGTAATGTGACACTGCTGCTACAGCAACATGAACTGGGAAACACACACCCAGGAGGTCTTTTTGCCTTAGAAACACCAAGAGCTCCAGAATCTACCCACAACCAATGGAGGAAATGGGGTTCATTTCCTCAGCTTGCTTAAATCTCAGTGCAGACCAGTTCAACAATGTTTTATTCCTACTGCTCAAAAAGCCTGGTATTAAATGATCAGATATTCTGCTCAGCAACTTAAAAGACGGACCAACAATAAAATAGGTACACCCAAAACAGTCCAATGTTAAGTAGTACCTAAAATTAGAAATTCAAAGCTACAACTAGCTTTATAATCAAAGTGAAGTTGTTCACTTCCACTGACTTCCGTAAGAGCTGGACAGGCTCAGCACTTCAAAAATTCAGGTTTTTATAGGAAATACACAACTCCCTTTGAAGTATCTAACTTGTTTTAAAAGCTGCGAAATAGAGACTAGCAGATAGGTTTCAGTACAGAAGCTTTCAGCATTCAAGCTTCATTTCTTTCTGGTACATCGCAGAAAGACAGTTTCTTCCTCTACTCAACAATATTTAAGTTTTATTACAGTGTACTAATAAATATACCAGCGTATCTTCGAATTAGGAAGTCTTATGGGATGACCTGGCTATTATAAAGATTTTACTAGAAAGTACGAGCACACAAACATTTAAAAGCATTCTGTGTGCAACCAAGTCCATAGTAACGAACAGGAAATCAAAGGAAGTTTACCACGATACATGTTTTGTGTATCTACTAAACACCGACAAAATAAAACACACACACACTCGTGCTGTTAAGTTACCTGTATAGAAGCTCCAACTTTTTCATTACAAAGGCTACACACCAGTGCCCATCTACTGCTGGGAATGTGAGAAACCTTTGTAATGGGCTCCATTTTTTCTGGGCTTCCAATGCTCACCTAAAAGAAAAAAGTTAAAAAACAGAGAGTGATTATTACACTGTTAATTGATGAGGGAAACCATTTTATCAAAGAAATCCAATTCCTTGTGTGCATATGCAAAATTAGCATGTTCCAAGTTTCTCAGTTCATAAGGAACTAAAAAAAAATAAAATTCCTTTCCTGAAAAAATCAGTTCCTCACTTCATGAACAAAACAGTTTCAAGATGAATCCCACCAATAAAAATTACCATATAGGATTAATATTTTGATTATGAGAACCCACAGGAATTCTGTCATATCCAAACTTTTCAGATTCACCTTTAATGTTCCATTTACAAAGTAAAATGGTGTTTCATGTGCTTGTTAAATGAGCTTTGCCAGCAGCAAAGACCTCATTTTTGGAAGCCTAATTTTGGTAATTAACTTCTTACTAGATGATGCATCATCCTGCCAGACTTTACATCCAATTGAAAATCTTTAATACTGTCTTCCTAGGAAGTACCATATACATACATACATACATACATACATACATATGCATGCTACTCTCATTGTAGCAACACATACTAGGTTGAAGAATGTTTTTAACAGGTATCTTCTCTCCAAGAATCACTGCAGCCCTAAACTCCCAGAGAAGCAGCACCTACCTCTGGAATCCACAAAGCACAACTAACGTGGACCCACTTGGTGCCACTCCTGGTCGGCTTCATGGCGCCACCCTTCTTGGGACACAGCAAACACTTGGGCTGAACACCAAGCGCGCAGGTCCTGCACAGCCAGCTGCCTTCCGGCACCTTCAGGATCCCGTAACATGCCTGTATTCCCATTTACAGAAAAGGGAAAGAAAACAAAGGAAACAAGGTGAATTTCTGTTACTTTTTAGCTGTTCACATGTAGCCTCTCATAACTCTCAAAATGTTCTTTAGCCTCAGAAGTGTGCAGAGAGGAAAAGAATATAGCAAGAGAAGTGGCCAGGTGAGAGCGTACAACAATGCACATATGTATCTTTTGGGGAGGCTGTTCCTCACCTTGTAATTTCCTCCACACATACACGATACCACTTTTAAGCCTCTTAGCAGGACATTTCTAGAATTACTTGTAACAATTCTCTTTCTCAAGTATATGACTCATTAATTCATCCCACTGCTCAGTGGTGTACTCCCCAGCAACTTAACAGATCAAGATCAATGTCTGTCACTGGAAAAAATCCAACCTGTTAAAAGATAACAGTTTGGAAAAAAATTCTGCCACCACCCCTACACTTCCCCACTGTGCCCTGGCCACCATACCTGGTGCACACAAATATTGCATTTGTCACAAAACACCATTTCGTTGCCATCTTCTCCATCTGGAGACTGACAGACGTCACAGACAACGTCTTCATCATATTCAATGCCAAGTCCTTCTTCAGTCTCGATAGCATGATTCATGTTATCATAGCATCGTTGTTCAAACTCCTCTATGACTCTTTCCATCGTGTACTCATCCAGCTCAGGCATCCCTGGGAAACAGTAGTTGCGTATTTAAAGGTAACAGTGACAACCACTGCCACACACAATGATTTCAGCCTCTTTTTTTAACAGCTGAGTAGAGATAGCTGACCGCTACACATACACACTTCTTTCCTAGACAATCGTGCCTATTCCAGCACAAACTAGGGAAACTGTTAAAAACATTTAAAAATCAAAGAAGTCTTAATCCTGTATTAAACTAATAGCACCAGAGTATCCAAACCAATCTTTCAAAATCCAGAGAAAAACTTTCATAAACTGATTTTGGCTCCCTGGTCTTGTTCTTATTTTTCCTTCTGGGCCAGCACCGTCTATGGCTTTTGCTTCAATTTTGCAAACCAGATGTTAACGCTTTGGTGAATGATTTGAGAGAGTTTGGAACCAGATGGGGACAGAGGTGGGAAATCAATGACAAAAACTGCTATGATACTGGTAGCAAACTTGCAGTTTCTGACAACAGTTGTTTTTTCACAAGTTCCAACCCAATAGGGTGCAACCTCAACTGAGGTCTCCATCAGACTCTGCTACACCAATAAATCAGTTTGTTTTAAGAAGTTAAAAAACACAGCTGTAATAAGAGCAATGTCAAATCTGGGTCAGTAAATAAATGCAACATCTAATCTGAGATTCGGTCTTTCCAAACAGAGTCCATCTGAAAATTATGCATGACACCACAGCTATGGGCTGATTACATTAAATATTTTATAATTAAAATTTATTAATTATATTAGATTACTATTATAGACCTGAAAAAATATCTATCAGAGAAGCAGCAAGAAAAACATCAAAAAAGAGCACAGTGCTTCCCCCTCTGGCTTCCATTTCTCACTTGCCATGACAATGAGCTGTGTGTACTTTTCAAGTTGGTGCTACACCAACCTTTACCACAAAATCATGCCACACAAACACTTGCATATCCAAGAAAGCTACACTACTGCAAACAATCACCTTACTCTTGCAAAGTCAGCTTAGCACAAGTATTTCCATACACTTAAATCACTAGAATGAAGCACAGGCTTAGGATATCCTGCTTTTGGTCCCCAAAAACTAACATTTACTATGACTTAGAGAAGATGGCAACCCCATGATCTGTATTTTAACAAGAATCACAGAATCACAGAATCTTAGG
>NW_010194641.1:0-5098 GCF_000695765.1 Mesitornis unicolor
TTCTGTGATTCTGTGATTCTGTGAAATCCTCCTGAGCAGGCACTTGGCTTTGCTCTGGACTGCAGCCTGTGATGGAGGGCAGGAGGATTTCATTCAGAAAGTCTACAGGTCCCTGAGGAACAGATTCTTAGACCGTTTGCAAAATGATGGATCAAGGTTTAGGAGGGCAAACTAAGAACTGGGACTGAACTGGTTTTGGAAATTCTTCAATGGTCTCCTTACCAAAAATGACAATTATCCTTCTGGTACTTCTTTATCTCCTTTGTTTTTTTAAATTTCATTTTTAAAGGATATGATTTCTAGTTTTTATTAAGTCTCCCCTTGTTTCTGATTTACTTCAGCAATTATTTCTAAGTGGGACTGCAGTACTACGAACCCAAGGTGTTCTTCTGCTAGCCAAAAAGCCACTAAATCTTGGGAACTAACCATGAAATCTAAAAATAGAACAGAAACAATGGCTGGAGCCACACTTCCTCAGGAAAGGGGTGGTGAAAAACTCAAACACAAATGAGCTCTTCATCTCTAAGATGGTGTGGGACAAAGAAGTGGGCACTGCATGCAGTGCTCCCACCCTGCTGCCCTGGGCTCGGCAGTGACATGCTGTCTGCTGGTGCTGAGATTCAGCCTCTGAACGGAGCCATCCTGAGAAAGATGCTGCCCTCACCCTTTCTCTCTTCCCACCTGTAAATTGGGATTAAAGATATCACCTGCAAATTGAAGTCAGACAGGGGATGCTTTGACAATTCTTATTTTGAAGACCACTGTGTGATGATCTCGTGGATCACACGCTAAATGGCAAAGTGTTTTATATGAAAAAGAAAACCTCTGGCTTGCAAAACAACCCTCATCAGAAGTGGCACAGAAACCTGTCAAGTGATGATCCTTCAAAGGCGGCTGCTGCATAGGCCACGGGCTCCTCACTTGCATGCAGAAGGAAAACAATGTCTGTGAGGTAAGAAAGTGTGAAGGGGAAATAGTCTTCCTCTCCATATTTGCACACTAGTCTTTAGATTGCTTCATATAAATCAGCCCCACCAACTAAATGTGGAGTGTTCTGAAATATTGTATTTGCTTTGGATCAGTTCACAACCAGATTGCTTTTATTTTGTTTCATAAGAAGTTGAGATTGGAGATGTATGGACATGTTACTCTTTATGTTTGCATCTGCCACCCTGGCAGGAGAAAAATGGTTGCTTGAGTTTTGCAGACATTCTCCAATTGTTTTCCTAAAATGGTTTGGATGAAATACTGTTGGTTCATACAATTAGCTGAAATAATAAACTGGAAAGAGTTTGTTTTTGTTTCCTTTTGGAAGGAAAAATACTGCAATGAGCTCAATGCCCCGTAGCACAGTTGGCATGAACTGTAATGCTGTGATGTGAACAATTTGGGGCAGATCACAGGCTGCACCCAGCCCCAGTGGTGGTCCTGGGTGGAGGGACCTGAATTCCCAGTGCTCTGTCTCCCCTGTGACCATAGGTTTTTCATTCAACTCTTGCAAAGGCAGTGCTGTGGGGATGGGATGTGATATCCCTGCGGGAAGGGATGTTTCCAGGGAGGCAAAAGGAGCTGCAGAAAAACACAACGCCTTGGACCTACTCACTTGTGTGTTCCTAGGGTGCCAGCCAAGCCAGCTTCTTCACCTCCTCCTTCTCTTACTAGATCATTATCCAGACAGGCTGAAAACTCACTCCAGTGAGTGCCAAAGAACAAACCCCTGGTGCACATGAGCAGAAAGCAGATGCTCATGGTGTGCAGCCTCTCATGGGTGACAGAGCACTGCAGCAGCCCCAGTGCACTGGGGCAGGAATTCCTGGGCAACTGAGTTCTTTCCTTAACCCTTCTTTCAGGCCTCAGCATGATCTGGTGATGTTAAGGCTCTCCTCAGGAGGAGGCAGAGGTGCGCTGGGCATGTTTGAGTCTGTTTTTTGGGATGTCTGCTGCCTCTGCATTGCAGTATCTGCTGGTCCTGGGGAACAAACGCGAAAGTTGCCCTGCACAAACCTCTTCTGCTTCTATTGCCCATGTTTAATGAAAGAGAAGCTAGCAACAGCCTCAGCAGCAAATGCTGCAGATTACTAAAATAATCTAATTTTGAGTCAGCTTTGGAAAAGATGTGTGGGTTTTTAAAATGCTTTTGAACCTGACAGTACCAATATTTATCCCTAACCTCTACAATAACCCTGTCTTCTTTCCCACCTCTCAGCACGCTCTCCCTGTGCAATAACCTCTGCTCCTCCATCCCGCATGAGTTGTGTACACTTAGATAGTGGATCAATCACCATAATAGCTGTTGTCTTCAAGGTTTATTAATGCTTTCCAACTGAATTCCTGTTTTCCCGCTAATAACCCTGCCAGTGGAACACTTCTGTGGACACACGATTATTCATGTGGCAAACTTACCACCCAAATGCTGGCGTGTAATTAGTAAGCCTTGCATCCAACTAGAAGCAAGTAATTTTTAATTTCTGCAATAGGCTTGAAACTGGGATTTTGTCACTGCAGGACTGTCTTCACTCCAAGCAGTGCTTAGGAAGCAAGCGCAGCTGATGTATGTGGAGGGAATGAGAGGGGCACATAGAGATTAGTTTGGCCTCAGTTCATATTAGCAGGCTCCTCCCTACCCTTGGGCTCGCAGAGCTGCAGCTGAAAGGATGAGAGATCTGAAGTGAAGGGGTGAAGAGAAGCTAAAGGTTTGATCCAGCTGCTGCTGGTAGAGATGAGGAAAAGGTATGTTGAAGGAGATGTGTCGTGGTGCTGGGGTGATGCAGTTCCTATGCGGCTCACGCGGGTTGGGCTTGTTCCTGCCTCTGAGCAACTGTGGGTTGGGCAAAGCCCCAGTAGAAATGCTGCTGCAGCAGTGATGGGGAGCTTGGCTATGGCAAAGGCCAGGCTGGGTTTAGTTATGCTCCTCTAGTTTAAGCAGAACTGCAGGTATCACTTCACTTGCTCAGCTTATGGCTGCTCTCTGTCCCCAGCAGTTCTCTGTAGTTTCTGGGGGATAGGCAACATTCGGGACTAGATACTACTGCTGGCCATGGCTCCAGCTCCCTGTGGAAAGGACAGGTACAGGGCTGTGTATGGGCTGAAGATTGTGCATGGTCTCCCGCATTGTTATCCTTTCTCATTTTAGTGTATATTACATCTGGCAATCCGAATAGTTGGCCAAGGTGGGAGTCATCTCTCTGCTTCAAAATAGTGCCACTTTGTAGTTCTGTTTATCCTTTACCAATTCATTTTGGTGGAAGCTAGAATTTGAGAAGCTTAAAAATTAAAAGGAAGAGCCTGATTGCTGTGAAGTATGGGTTTAACTTGTGGCTTTTTTTTTTCTTCCTTACACTTTCTTTATTGGCCTCAGGCACGATAGCAGAGCTATTCATACAGGCAGCATCAGTATTTTTATGCTGACTGTAAAAATACCCTGAACTATTTACTCTGAAGAAGGCAGCACCTCTCTCAAATGCAGCATTACTGGGGCAAGCATATTCTTCTTCCAGACAACTGAATATGGAAAAGAATGCAAAACACACTGAAAAAGCAGAACCTGTCAGTCATCCCGTGGTGGCTGTCAGCATCGGAAAGGATGGATGCAGAAGACAAGCACAGCCATTTTCATCCAGTCACTTGTGTGCCTAGCTTAGAGGTAACTCCTCGGGGGTGGGATACAAACTTTTCTCTGAGATGTGTGCTAAATGCCTGTGGCTTTGCAGCAGAGTGGATGTATGACTCTGCTACAGAGCATGTTCTTGGCAGGAGATGGGACAGGGTACAGAGGGTTCAGGTGTCCCACAAGCCCTCCCAGGGGCCCAGAGCAGTAGTGGGACACCTTCAGCCGACGCAGGACCTGGGTGTAGGGTTATCCTTGCGGAGCCAGGTGTTCCCTCCAGTGCATCCCAGACTATGGCTTCTGCAGGAGTGGTGTGTGCTGGACGCGACCTTGAACCATGTGAGGGTTTAGGGGTTGGTGGCTTTGGCTCTCCATAAGCAGGGCTGACACCAAGCTGGGTTTGCTGTGGCATTGCTGGCAATGGTTCCCACCTTTTTGTCCTGAGCACATGTCATACCTGCAAGCTCTTGCAGGGCTGTGATGACCCTGCTAGCACCCTCTTCCCCATCCGTCTCCTCCAGTGTGAACAACGCACGATAAATGCATCGCTCTGAATGCATGGGTACATCCTGACTGTAGCGCAGTCAGAAGCAAGCATCCATCAGTCCACTGGAGTCAATTTAGACTGCTTTTATTCCATTTGTTTCATTACACTGTTACGGATCTTCTCAGACACAGTGCTAATTAACTCAATCCCATCCTAGCAAGTCCTGGCTCCCACATAATCTCCAGGGTTTCCAGTCCAGGGAATTGTAACAGATCGTTTATCCCAGGGAGTTTAAATGGATGCTTTTCTGTGATGGAGCTATAGGCAAAGGGGCTCACAATTGCAGAGGTGCACTCAAGTCTGTAATTCAGTGTGTAGCATCAGAATTTGTACAGATTTTAAATAATTCATTACTGGGCTTCAGTCATTCAAATTAGGAACCTAGAATTTTGTTTTGCAGAGAGCAGGTGTGTGTCATTGTTAGGTTAGCTCTGCTGCTTGTGTCCAGGTAGAGGAGTTCAGACAAATGAAGTCAGAGGAAGTTACTGGAAACTGCAGATACAGGAAAGTCTGTGACTCATAATGGTGTGAGATCCCCAGGCAGCTGTGGGCTGGATGATGCTGGTATGGGGTCCAGCAGGATGCACACTGCCAAGGTCTTGGGAGACTTATTTAGCAAAGAGCATTGCCTGGGATTGCAGAGTTAAAGCCATTTGCATGGTCTAGGTAAGGTCTTTGGGCTTCAACCCATGAGCTTCCAGCACTTGGGGACTGTTAGCCTGTGTCCCTGCATGCTGTATGTGGATTGCAAACGGTTGGAGGCAAAGTGATGCTCTTGCTCTTTGCTGTGTCCTGCCTGTGACTGTCACACAGGCAGCACTGACACTTGTACCCATTAGCAGGCACAGCAGCACTAGTGGGCTCTGTCACAGCTGGTATAGACCTGAGGTTTGGCAGATCCCCAGACCCACTGCAGCGGTGCTGAGTTCTGCTGAAAAGGGGGG
>NW_010194642.1:0-4492 GCF_000695765.1 Mesitornis unicolor
AATGAGCCTCTGCTGAATGTGCTCCATGTATGACCCCCTTCTATTTGAATATTTTGTGTTATCTATATTGTACTGTTTTGCTGATAGTAAGAATGCTGCAAACCCTTCAATAGCAGCAGTTATTACTTGTCTTCCTTAACCCTGTCACCCTTTCCCTGTGATGGCTCTGCATCAAAATTTTGCATCTTTCTGGATCAGCCAGCTGAGGTGCTGCCAGCTCTGGTGGATTTATTAGGGAATTGTGAGGCATCGTCTTCTCAAATCTCCAGCATCGGGACTCCTGTTATTTTCAGAGGCTGCTGCTCTTTGTTAGAACAAGAGTACATTTCTAGATGCACAGGCAGGGAGAAAAGCTTAGGGAAATTAACTGGGAAGGCAGAATACAAATGCAATCCAAAACAAAGACTAAAAACTATATCATGATGTAAGCAAAACTAATGACAATATTTTGCACCTTAAGTATGGAATAAAAGGACGGGAATTTTGATGGTGTGGGACCAATTCAAATTGCCCAAAATACCTCCGGCTCGTATCCCCTCTGTCACGCAAAGACCTGCTGGAGTGGCTGGCAACTGCGAGCTCAGGACTTGGACATCTAAGCCCCTGCCTCATAAAAAGCTGCACTGTTATTGTTCTAAAGAAAATAATATCCTGTTTCCTTTTTAAACTGTGTACGTCTTTAAAAATGGTAAATGGCTGCTACATTCCTGTCTTTATCCCGGGTACTTTTTATGAGTCTGTACTTCCCTCTCCTTTGGCTTTAACAAGCCGGCTAAGCAGAGGATTAGGAGGATGACTTAGTGCACATGTGCTCAAGAAAGGGGGGAAAAGTCCGCCTTCAAAATCTTACATAACTTTAAAAAATAAACACACGAAACAGAGACACACGCCCAGGCCCTCGCTCTTCACTCTTAAAAATAATCACCATCATCATCATCATGTGGCCAGACTGCAGTTTGCCAGCTGGACTGCGCTCTGAAAGAAAAACCTCCTTTAAATTACAGAAACCAGAAATACACAGCAGCGCATTTCCCAAACTTATTTCTGATGGCGTTTCCCATTTCTCTCCCTTTCCTATTACCACAGCTCGGTGTTCAATAGCTGGGAGTAAGCAGTCAGCCCTCGGAAAGGAGGAGGAAGAAAACTACTGAGCCCTGTCATGCTGTCAGGCACCTTCTATAAATATTTATGTGACCTACAGGATACAGCCCAGTTGGAAATCTTGCAGTCTCTGTAGCCACTGTGCAGTCAGGCAGTTCCCCCTACTCCTCTGAAAGTTCCTGTATTTCAGGCAAGACCTGGGTCTTTACATAGCTGTGATCTGCTTATTGCATTCTCTGACCTAAATTGGGGATGTTGTCCCGAACGGCGTGTTCCTGAGGGGATCTCGGCGGGTAGCAATGAACTCACGTTTCGTGGAGGATGTGGCTGCAGTTAAAGTCACTCGGTAAACATGAGGAGGACTTTATGTCCTCCATCATGTGCGGAAGGCACGGGTTCTGGGCCCCTCACTATAAGAAGGATGTTGAGATTCTGGAGCGTGTTCAGAGAAGAGCCACAAGGATGGGGAGGGCTCTGGAGAACAAGCCTGATGAGGAGCGGCTGAGGGAACTGGGCTTGTTCAGCCTGGAGAAGAGAAGGCTGAGGGGAGACCTCATCACCACCTCCAACTGCCTCAAGGGAGGTTGTGGAGAGGTGAGTGCTGGGCTCTTCTCCCAGGTGATGGGGGATAGAACAAGGGGAAACGGCACCAAGCTGTGCCAAGGGAGGTTCAGGTCAGAGATAAGGAGGAAGTTCTTTACTGAGAGGGTCGTCAGAAGCTGGAACAGGCTGCCCAGGGAGGTGGTGGAGTCACCATCCCTGGATGTGTTTAAAGAGCGGGTAGACGAGGTACTTAGGGATATGGTTTAGGGGGTAGACAGGAGCGGTTGGACGTGATGATCTCAGAGGGCTTTTCCAACCGAGCGATTCTGTGTGTGTGTGTGTGTGATTCTGTGGCAGCAGAAGGATAAGCTAAGGTAACGCTTGAAGCATTGAGCCAAAGCTCAGTGAAGGGAAGAAAACATAATTGTTCTGCCATACGCTTACATTAAGAGCCATTCCTGCCTTGCAAAAACACCCGGGTTTTTGGGGTGGTTTATTTTTCTTGCCAAACTGCAGAAAAGGAACCTACCCAACCCCCAGCCCTAAACAGGAACTCGATCCCTAGTGATATCTTCCTGCTCTGCCCCTATTTATAGAAGTAAGGTCACCCAAATAAGAACAAAACCATATCATATGATTTTTGGTGACCAACTGAATTCTGCGTATTGAGGATTCAGAGGGACACATTTGAATAACCCACATCGAAACCCATTTGGACAGAACACCTTTCTGTGGCGATTTCTGTGTGTAGAACAACAAAGTAATTCACGAGATACGCGGTCAGTTATTTGGAATTTGGGTATCTGTCCCTACATCAAATCATCAAGTCATTAGATGGAGAGAAGTTTTGCTTGCAAAACCGTTCTTCAATGTGCAATTGTTTATTGAAAGCCTAAAATAGACACATTTCCACTGTTGTGCTGTTAATGGTAGAAACAATTGATGAAAGCTGCAAAAATTAAGGAATCTGTAAAGGTCACTTGATGGGCACTTGGAAACACACACACACAGACACAAAGCTGGGAATTTCACTGTTTTCAAAGAATTTGTAACAGCTTCCCCATACATGCTGCTGTACAGCAAGGTCTGAAGCCAGGACCTCCCACACCAAGAGTGGGACGTGGAAGCCAAGGGGGAAGTTCACTACTGGGCTTCTGACCTGGACCTGGCCTGACAGGCAATTGCAGGCCTATTTTTTGTCATTCCCTGCAGCCAGCCAGCGTTTTCTTTTCTATTCTTTTACCATAAGCCAACACAGACTGAAAAAAGTCAAGCTTTAAATGGATACGTAAACCTATTTGAATATATGTCTACAGAAACACACGTTTTGTACCCACACAAGGGAAAATAAAGGCGCCTATTTTATAATCCTAAGAAAAATGTTCTGTTTGACTGAGTTCTTCTTTCAAACTCATTTGGCATAAATTATGACCCATAATTCCTATCTTATCATGTCAGGCAGTCCTTTGAACTGAACCTAACGATGAGGAGAGCCAAGCATTTCCATCATGTTTAATGCAGTTTCCAAAAAATCTTTATTTACACAGCTAAATATTTCATGGGCCAAAGATTCAGGGCTACTTGAAATGATGAATTCATCCCTCTGAGGGGTTTTGTTCACGGCTAAGAAGTTTGTCTAGGCTTGAGGCACATAACGAAAGGGAAGATTTAGTCATTCCCTTTCTTTTACAGGCTGCCTCCATCCTTCCATTGCTCATTCACAAATCCCTCGGTGCGTCCGTAGGCAGACAACTCGTAGGTGGATCTGAGGTAAAGGCTGCTGCTGGCATTTTCTACCGCCTCTGTGAGCAGCAGCACGCAGCAGAGCCAGCTCCCTCTTACAAACAGCGAGGTCAGCTCTGCCCACAGCAGGCTTGGAATCTCTGCTTATTATAGCAAAGGAAGAGCCGATGGAAATGGGGAAATTCAGTCCTGAGCAGCAGCCAAAGGGGCCAACTTTATATGAACTAGACATTGCTTCTGGAGAACAAACGGGCTCTCTGGACCTGAGGGTTCAAACCAGCTGCATGACTCAGCCGTGGTGTATTTGAACACGTGAGGAGCAGAGGAGGCTGCCTGCAGCGGTCCCTGCTCTGTACGTGCCTCAAGGGCCAGCACCGAGGGCTCCGACGTCTCAGTCCCCACAGCCTGGCCACAATGGACGCTGGGGACCCTGCATGGCTGAGGGCATCAGCACCCCAAAGTTTGCGTACCTTTTTAGTGATAAAATATCATGCAGGTGCAGATAAGGAAATATCCCCAAATAGTTCACCCCTGTCCCTTGCTCCTGTGCTGTTTGCATTCACTCTCCCCCACGGCAGCTCATTACTCCCCACACTGCGGCACCGTTGGCAGCCATACACACTCTCCTTTTTTTAAACTGGACTACAGTAAGAAAGCTGAGCACTTACAGAGGAAGGATTTCTGCGTGGTGCTTCTGAGACTGAAGGTTCTCTTTATGGTTAATGCATCATTCCCCATTACAGTAATTTCCTCTGAAGTAAATGGGATTTTGCCATTATACTTTATGTTTATTGATACATATTTCCTAGCTGAATTGAGATTCCCTTGCTGCCTTTTTTTTTTCTACCCTGAAATTGCAGGAAGTCAAAAATCCTTCAAGAGTAACGAGTTAAGTTCTGTAGCACGCAGAGCTCTGTGCTCTCCCATTAAGTGGGCTGGGGTTAAAATGGGCACCATTTACACATTAATATGTATGCCAGGGCAGCACCACCAGTTCCGCTGTAATGTTTCAGGCTAAGGGGTCAACTGTTCAGCCGGGATGCTTCCTAGCAATATTTTGACAATGTTTAACCAGTGATTGAGTGGAGACTTTCCTTTGAAAGAG
>NW_010194642.1:4523-7060 GCF_000695765.1 Mesitornis unicolor
CACAGGGAGGCCTTTGAGGCTGAAGAATCAAAAATACCTGATTCTTGGTGGTGGCTAAAATACCTGGAGTGCTTTTGGAAGGCATTGCTGTTAGGATCTTCCTTCCTCATCCCTGAATTCGCCATCTTCAGACGTGCAGTTGGACATAGCATCTCCCTTGCTGTCTGTTCAAACCTGCTATTACATGTTGTCGTGCATTATTAAATTATTTCCCTTTACTTCATCTCAGAAGAGATGGAGGAATCAGGTGGCTCGAGGAACTGCACAAAGCTTTTCACCTCCTGTCTGAATCCAGCTGCAGTTTTTGCTTGACCAGAAATGGTTGCTGTGCAATGCCGGTTTGGTAGCCTCTGAAAAGTAAGTTTTCTGGCTTCTTTTTCTTTTCTGGTGTATTTGCATCACAAAACAACCTCTTACCACTCGCTGCCATACTACAGCCAACACATGCTACACAGCACGAGTAAATCCAAGCACCTGAGCCGTAGCCAGTCACCTAATTAAGTGACCTGATTCTCTCAGGAGCAAAATACATCTTCTGGCTCCCACTGCACTCAGCAGTTGTGAAAACCAGGCCACTTCTGTACATGGCCAAACATAGCTGTGAATTGTATTGAGCATACATCTATTTAAAAGCTGATCTTAACAGAGCCTGGGAGCCGGTGAACCTGGAGGATGTGGCCTCTGCAGGTCCTGGCTGGGGGCTACAGAGGAGGATATTTGGGAAGGATGCAGCGTGTGCCCTGGTCTATGAGTAACCAGAGGCTATCAGTCATCATCCCCATTCCCAGCATTAAATTAAAAAAAAAAATAAAGGGCTTCAGGTCCCATGATAAAAATATATCTTGGCTTTTGTTTGCTTTATGCAGCATTTCCTCCTTGCACTGAAAATTAAATTGAAAAGGGAGTTTATTGTCCCCATGGAAGAGATAGGCACCTTTTGAAATCGCGCATGAACAAAAGCGTGTGGGGCCCAGCCTAATGTTTTCTAATGCCCTTTGGGGTCCTGGGAGCACAAAGGAGCAGAGAAGGAGCTGCAGTCAATTCCAGCAGAGCCCTATTGTGCGATTTGTTCCAAGGAAACATCAATTCATTACGCGACCAAGTCAACAAGGGTGGGTGGCAGAACTGTCCGTCCTGCTCGGCTGTGCATGACTCCTTCAGAGAGCTGCTCTGGGGTCTGGGGAGAGTAAAGAAGGAGCGAGGGCCAGCTTGTCTGCCCTCCCTTTGCAACAGCAGGAACTGCTCATTTCAAAGGCAGAGCTTTCCTGGGAGGGTGTTTTCAATTCACTGCCTCGGATGCAGTGCGGACAGACGCACTTCAGTGGCAAGATCTGCAGTCAGGAGAGTCAAATGTTAGTCGTGTTTTAAAGAGCATAAACAACCTAGGCAAGAGGAGAGGTGAACTGAGCAATGGCAACGTAACAGAAATGGATGATGAACCATGGTAAGAAAGATCCACGGCTGGACATTGCTCTGCTCAAGGAGCAGTATCCCTGAAAGGTTCCCAGCCTGTGCAAGGGAAGAGCTTTCTGCTCTTTGCTCTCATCTGAACTACTTTTCAAAGCAAAGCAGTGGCTGTTTTGCATAGTGCATCTGAGTCAGACCAGGGAAAGGTCAGCAAGACAGAACAGACCAAACTATGATGTTGACCAGGCAATCTGCATCTTTCCAGAAGGCAGGTGCCTGGACCAGCACTCTGCTGATCTCAAATGAATGCTGGCAGATAAGGGCAGCAAAACGCTTCAGGAGGAAGTATTTTCATAATCGCACATTTGCAACACAGCCCTTTTTTGCAGCATTATCTTTCTGCCTTCCTCTTACTCTCCAAATGAACAAAAAATATGTATATTCAAGGGGTGGGGAAGGCAAGGGCAGAGCTGAAACACAGCTGAGTCAACAGCACACGTCTACGAGCTGGTGGGTAACGTCGCATATTCCTGCGTGGTTATCAGAGCGCTCTCAAAAGTCATCACTGCGGACAGAAAGGGTGACAGAAGTGCAGTAAATGTCCTACGCAGCACTATGGGCAGAAACAAGAAATGCTGGGTGGTCCCAGATGCCTTAATCCCAGACCCACAGGTTGGATCCTGGAGTCGTGATCCTTTTCCTTCACTTGGACCCGCTTCCTATAACCACCCAGCAGCATCTTCTCGCAGCAGATAACACAGGGTGCATACACATTGATCTTGTCCCTTTGGGCAGACACATTTCCTCTAGCTTAAAGATGTCAGCATGTGTTTTACCCCAGCCCTAACGTTTCTGTCCTTTCCTGCCTCCTTCATTCATAGTTTTTGCTAAATATTGATGCCATTTGTATTCCGGGTGAATTCCTCATTTTGGCAGTCTCTGGTGTTACAAAGCTGAGCTGATCCACAGCTGATGTTGAGCATTTAGAAAATGCTATTGCGTGTCTACAAGTTAAACAGCACAGTGCTGGTTTGCTCTGTAACCCGAAAACTTGCTGAACAGAAGACCTGGGTCTTCCTAGCCGGAGTGAAAAGGGACTGATAGGCATCCTGAAGGGAAATAAGGGAAAG
>NW_010194642.1:7091-47196 GCF_000695765.1 Mesitornis unicolor
TGTAGCAAGGATCCATGGGAGGTAACAAATTTTGGCAGGTTTCTGTAACCTGAAAATTCTCTGGTTTGTGCCCCCTGGTGGCACTTGAATTTTTATCGTCCTCGGTGGTATCGCAATGCCTGAACTTGAGACCCAAATCTCTGGATTTTCATGCTGAGCAACTGAGCAGCAAAAGGGTCATTAAATGGCAATAGCCAGGGCTTCACTATCCAGAAAATCACCGGGCCATGCAGGGAAAGCCCAGAGCTCCATATCTCATACTTTGAATGGGCTGCATGACTTTAACCCTCAAACTGTGTACGGTGATTTGACAGGCAACACAGCCGAAATAAAGTCGCAGAGAATCAGTGTGGAAAGCGTATCCCACAGGTTTCTAAACACACCGTTACAGCCCTTCCCCAGCCAGGACCCAGGTTCAAGCAATAGATGTGACTACAGCCATACAACCCAGCATCACTGAAATACTCCTTGTTTTGTTCTCTCTTCAGGCAAAAAGCACTGGCATCGACAGGCGGAAGAAGTGTTCAAGCAGCATGCGACTGGTTGGTATGAAGTAATAAATGTTAAAAAGAGTGAAAGAAATGAGTGCATTAAATGTTTAAGATTTTAGCCATTAGAACGTGGACCATTTAAGCAGCAGCATTATCTGAAAAGCACTATCAGAATCAGTGAGGCATTGTTTAAGTGCTGTAAATAAGCAATCCAGAAACAAGCCTTGTCTGAGAGAGTCTGTGATCTCGAGTAATGGCAAAAAAAGGTGAGAGAGAGGAACCCACTCCAGCACCTACACAGAAAACTGAGAGCTGCTTTTTCAAAGATGTTGAGCAATTTCTAGTGCTCTCCTCCCTGTGTTTTGTACACCGAAAGCCAGAGAGGCAGAAGCAGTGACCCAGGTTAGATCTTCAGAGTCCCAATCTGAAACTAAAACCCAATTTTCTGTATTACTCAGCAGTGGTAATAGGCTGCAAGCGAGAGAGTGCACCGCTCCCCCTGACCTGCCGGCGCCGATTTTTTCCATAAAGGAAGAATGAAAGGGAGTCAGGACAGGGGAAGCTGATTGTGCTGGAAAAAAAATGTGCCTTTCTCTGTCAATCTAACACTTGTTTCTCCCTCTCAGGCTGTTCTCCCATGTGGGTGACCCTTTCCTTGATGACACCCTGCCCCGGGAGTACGTCCTCTACCTGCGCCCCACCGGCCCCCTGGCTCAGAAGCTGTCTGAGTTCTGGCAGCAGTCAAAGCAAATCTGTGGGAAGAACAAAGCTCACAACATTTTCCCACATATCACCCTTTGCCAGTTCTTTATGGTAAACCAGAGCTCCTCTTCCCTTCGCCTTTATGCATGCATTCATGAGCAGCCCTTGCCAGGCTACACGCTTCTTTAAGTTGCTGCAGAAGGGTTTGTGCTCAGGATTTCAGAGGGGGTTGTTACCAGAACTGCCTGGTGCCTGGGCTTGCTGAGGAGGTAATTGGTTTTTAATCGGGTTGTTTTCAGGGAAGAGCAGCAGCAGAAAACCAAATTCTCATAATCTCAAGTGAGCGTTAACTTGAGAAGAGACAGCGTGGGGGGTGAGGTTAGGAAGGTTACTTGGGGATAGCTGATCCTGCTTTGAGGGCAAGGGAGAGGCAGATGATTTCTAAACGTACCTTTTTCTATGACCCTGTGCTTTTTCTCACTGCATTACAGCAAAGGTAGACTGTTCACACACACCTACCCAAGCCTTTCCTATCTCTGAGCACACCACAGAGCTAAGCGCAGGCGTTAAGATACAGTTCTCCACCTGAGAAATGCTTGTCCCGTTTCCTTTGCAGTGCGAGGACAGCAAGGTCGATGCTCTCACCGAAGCTCTGCAGGCCACCGTGATGCGGTGGAAATGCAAATTCCCTGCCCCTCTGCCTTTGGAGCTCTACACGTCCTCGAACTTCATTGGGCTTTTTGTCAAGGAAGAAAGTGCTGAGGTGCTCAAGAAGTTTGCTGCAGACTTTGCTGCAGAGGCTGCTTCTAAAGCAGGTGAGTGACTCTGCTGGCAGCTGCAGAGAGCACACGGCTCGGGCATTTTCAGAAAGCAGAGTTGTGATGGCACGAACAAACGAAGCCCCTGAAGCCAGTGTCTGATTTTTAAAAGTGGCCTGAAGGCAAAGAGCCCGAGAGGAACACCCCACCAGCTGCTTTGGGTTTCAGTGCTTTTTCAGTTGAAAGATCACCTCACACTTAGCCTCAAGTGTTATCTCCTGAAAGGGAAGTTGACATTTGGTGGTTCCTTAACCTTTCAGATAGATGCTCTGCCCGCAAGGCTGAGCATTTCCTGCTCCACTCGCTACCAAAAGCCACTGCCACAAAACTTTCCTCAGCCACGTAAAGGCTGTGTTTGGTTTTTTGCCACATTTCTGAGACTCTGTGAGAAGACCCCAGGTGCCCTGGCAGCCTGGGAATGAACCTTTTTAAATCTCAGTACTGGCACAGCTGGCTCTGTTGTCTGGTCCTCTACTGCTTCTGGAGGGGGAACCCCTCAGGAGCCGGGAGGGGGGGGAATAAGCAGAGCACCCCGTGCTCTGATGGTCTCCACTGCTGAGCGGGCTCTCTGGGTGTCCTCCGATTGCCTCCAAACTTGGAAGTCAGAGCAGCATCAGAGCACTGTGACAGCTCCCTGACTAATCCTCCCACCCTCCGTCACCATAGCACTCAGCCTGGACCAGTCACAACACAACCGGTTTGGTCCTTCATTATCGCAGGCTTATCCTGCAGTTTAAGTGCATCCAGACACGGCAACTTCTGAGCTGCCCTGGGCTGTTTCCACACCAGACAGGCACCCCACAAGGCCAGGCAGAACAGCTATGAGTCCCTGCCCCATGTTCAGAGGAAAAGATACACACGTCACAGGTTCATCACACCTCTGAAATGTGTTGCTTTCACCTGACGGTGACCTAGAACTTTCCTTCCCTTTAGAAGAGGCAGGAAATGGCTGTTATCTTTACAAATGCACGTTTTGGAAGGCAGCAACATACACACACATGTATTAGGCAGGTCCAAGGACTGCTGCAGCTGTGTGAGAGCAATGCAAATGTTCCCCTGCAAACCAACACAGTCAGAAGGGGCAGCTCTTACCCCAAAAACACCGAGCCAGAAGAAGGAAGCATCAGTGGCTTCCAGCAAACTCCTGCCCCCGTGACTGGGGGAGAAAGAGCCAAACTGGCTGTGAAAGAACTAAACCGGTTCGTTCTTAGGGGAAGCCGATTGCTGCATTGCAGTCCACAGCTTGGTCAAGTTATCACATTAAAGTCTCTGGGGCTTTTTCAGAGATCCAGAGCATATTTTTCTTGCTGATCAAAAAAAAGGACAGATGAACTTGCAAAGCTTCTCCTGGCTGGCACATGGAGCCAAGTCTCTGAATAGCTGCAATTTGGGCTGAATAATCAGTCAAATTTAATTGCAATTTTTGGTTGAATAAGCAAGAATAAATTACATGCAAACAACGTATCCTATGATTTCCAGATCTACTGGAAGAGTCCCAATATTTCACATACTTCCACCTTTCTGCTTCCTGGAATCTGTTTCTAATCCAGGTTCTTTTTCTGCAGGATCATTTTGAATCATTATCACATCAATGTCTGTTTCCACAATTTTGGAATACCTCCCCCTCAGTGGGTAAACTGGTAATCCCACTAACATCCAGGGAAAAGATTTCATCAGCCTGCATGAACCTGTAAATTCCATGCATTTGTAATTGCTACCATAGGAGAGAGAACAAAGCAGGGAGAGTAAAAATCCTGCTTAACTTGCTGATTTTGGAGATCCTCAGGTGCTAAGAAAGACTAAAAGTGTCTCTTTTTTTGGCAGAAGACCCAGTGGGTTCAAAATTACAATAACTGTTATCACACCATCCAGAAACCTGTATGTTTCTGAATGCAAAGGAGTTTGGGCAGTTTGGCAGGGATGCCTGGTCTACCACCCTGGTGTGACTCAGGGCTGAATCAGACCACAAATTCCTAATAATCTGATCAAGGTGCACCATATATATGGAGCTCACATCTATATATATGGAGCTCACATCTGTCTTCCCCAAAGCCATCTCAGAAAGTGCCTTATGATTTGTTCCACTCGAGCTGTCTTTAAAAGTTGGGCTCCCAGCCGCTGTTCAGAGGCGATAGACACTCTCACACCTTCAAAAAGCTGCTTATCTTCAGTCACTTGTTAACTGCCATCTTCTCGCTGCAGATGTTCACGTGGAGCCCCACAAGAAGCAGCTCCACGTGACGCTGGCCTATCACTTCCACACCAGCCACCTGCCCACGCTGGAGAAGTTAGCGCAGAACATCGACGTCAAGCTGGGCTGCGACTGGGTCGCTGCGATATTCTCCCGAGACATACGCTTCGTCAACCACGAGGTAAACTTTTGGAGCTTGTTTCAGCCCAAAAATTAAAAAAAAAGAGAGATCTAGCAGAGTCACAGGGTGGTTTAGCTGCATTTGCAGCTTGAGAGTGCTCACAAGCTGCCAGCTGAATGAGGACTCCCATGGCCCCTGCTGAGAGCTGCACTGGTACACAGTGCAGACTATACAGACATTGAGGAATTTGCCTCAGGTCCCACAAGGACACCCAGAACATAGATCTCCCACATCCAGTCTTCTTAACAAACAGACCATCTTGCCTTTTTTTTTTTGCTTTGTACTCATACTGTCTAGACTTGCCATTTCACCCACCTCATTTCTTGCTGCTTGTGGGAACCATGTCCTGCTGGATTAATTCATTCTAGCAATGACTCTCCTCTCAGCTCAAAGTAAGCTTGTCATATCTCTCAAGAACCAGGCCAGTATATTCACCTGACTGCTATCCATTTCTCTGTGCAGACTTGACATTATTATTAATCACAGCATTTAGTTTCAGCACGTAAGAAACATTTACCCTCATGGCCCATATACTTCAATTACTCATATGGATTCTAGAACTGCAGTTCTAAGTGTCTTAACATAGTTTATGTTAATAATAAATGTATTATTTCCATTTCATAGATTGAGATTTCGGGCATAGAGGAACCACACGTGAGATTCATCTCACATTCCTGTAATCATCCCCAAGTCAGACCTAAATCTGAGCCACTTGGCAACTCCCTTTGCACTGAGGCTTGGTGCAGAGAAACAGGCATGTCCAGAAAGGTGCCTGTCTTGGGATGAGATGCATCAACTTCTGGAGGAGGGAACCTCCAGAAGGTGCCTGCTTAGGCTCAGGGAGCTAACTAGATTCCTAAGGCTGGGGTGCTTAACCCCACAGAGTGCATTGTCCAGAGTCAGACACACCAAACCTGTGGCGGAGTGGGAAGAAGTGATTTCAGTCCAGCACAGAATACACCACGGAGTGAACAGATGCCAAAGCTTCTGGAGAGCTGAATTCTCTCCTGCATGGCACTCTGACCCGGCCCAGGCCGTGTCCCCCATGCATGACAGCCTTCTTTTCTATCCAAAAAGTCATCGTGCCCTTTAGAAGCTGCAAGTAGTCAACTCTACCGCTGACTGCAAAGGGAGCTGCTGCTGAAAGTCAGCTCACATCTTTGCATATCTGACTTCAGGCAGCCATGTGTGAAGGTTTTGGCCCTGCGGTATCAGGTGGCAGTGAGTAGTTTCCATCTTCCTTTGAAGATACCACAAATAGTCTAGGAGGATTAGCGAGCAAACAGGCTGACACCATCAGGAGATCAGAGCCGCTCAGCAGATCAGGGGTTTTCTTTGCGTGATGCCATTGCAGAAGTTAGGCTGGGCCGGGGACAATACCACACTTGTTCTCCTTTTAAATGGGAGACTGTTGTAGCCATCTCCAAGAAAAGTTACTGATAGACATTTAATACGTGTGGATTCCTCACGCTCTAGTGAAGAGGAGATTACAGAATTGTACTCACTGATCTTTCATCCACCTTTTAACTTAATCCTGTTCGTGCTAGGAAATACAAAGAAAACAACATGGCAAAATCCCAGTATTTGTCACCTCCTGTGCTTTTTCCTGTGCAGTCTCATTAAGTTTTGGGAGCAGGTTGTCACAGAGTCAAACCTGTTAGCCCCCCTACAGTGCTCTCAAAAGCAACAACAAGTACTGATCTTTCAGACCAAGCACGAGTAGGTAAACCAAAAATGGTCACTAACCACTAGAGCTGTGGAAATTCCAGTTCCCAATAAGAATTCAGTTCCATTTTTAACAGGGCGCTTAGATTTAACCACACGGTCATGTTTTTGCTCACTCTAAAAAATCATCCCCTCCTTTCCCTCCTGGTTATCAAAGATGGAAGAGGAGTAAATACCTAGAAAAGCTTTCCAACAGCAAAGAGTGGGAAGTGGCAGGAATTCCCTGAAGATGCATTATGAGGAAAGCAGTGCACACCTTGCTAAGGTTAAAGGTGTATGGGACAGCTCCTTCTCTCTCTGCTAAAGCTTCCCTTCCATTAATAATCCGTTGATTCATTTGTGCTTCTCTTTCTCCCCCAGACTCTGCAAGTGATCTATCCTTACACCCCCCAGAATGACGATGAGCTGGAGCTGGTCCCAGGGGATTTTATTTTCATGTCCCCAGTGGAACAAACCAGTACGAGTGAGGGCTGGATTTATGGCATTTCCCTTGCAACTGGCTGTTCTGGGCTACTGCCTGAAAATTACATCACGAAGGCGGACGAATGTGGGACCTGGGTGTTTCATGGGTAGGTAAAGCTGCTCGGTCCACTTTCTGTCACTGGGTAAGCGAAGAGGCTCCCAGGGCTGCTAAGAAGGTTGCTTGGGGGAAGTGTACTGGCACACAAAGCCCTTTCTCATAAGGAAAGGAAGAGCAGATGCTATCCTTGTGCATGGGATTAGAGGACGATGTGATTTATTTAGCTAAGATGCTACAGCAACTATTACTCATAGGATTGCTGCTGGTGGTTAACGGAGCCAGAGCAGATGGCTGCTGTGGAGCCACTGCTGTGTAGACACCTCTGTGGTGGGACCAGGATCAGGGAGGTTCGGATTTGAGCATTCATTTGGGAAGCGAGATCTGCTGTGTATAATACCCTGAGAAAAAGGATGTGGGATCAGCAATGTTTCTTAAGATATTTAGCAAAACTTTCAGAAGTGGTTGGTTGCCTGCCTGCTGTGGGCTTCAGTGGTCATGCCTTATGCCTCTTGATTTTGATGGGAATCAGTTAAACAACAATAAAAGACTAGTGCTTGAGGGGTGGATCTGGGCACTCCTGCAAGGCTGCCTGCATCTCTAAGCACCCAGACACCTTTGGCAAATCTGGAGCATAGGGAATATGTGTATGTAAGAGCACAAGATGACAAGGAGAGGAGAGGAGAGAAAAAAAACTGCTGCCCCTCTGCTAAGCACCATGCAGAAGTTTGGTTACAGTCACACCAGGTTAGTTACAAAGGCAGGGGATGGAGATACAGAACAAAACACAGTTTATATGTCAATAATTTATATGTTCAGTGGGCAAATATGGCCTGTGGGGAGAGACTGAGCAGAAAGGGAAAGCATTCACTACCCCATGTCAGCACAGCACAGCCAGAGGAACTGACCTAACTCGGCACTTAGCAGAAACCAATCCAATCCTCAAATCGAACAAAATGCAAAGTGCAAAAAAGGCAAGCAGTCGTCTTCTTTCCTGGTGACTTTTCAGGGTTAACACATGCCATGTGGTGAATGACAGACAGAGAGCAGGCACAGGGCGGTCGTAGCTTGCAGCCTGGCTTCCAGATGTGACAGCCACCGACCACTGCCCTGCCGTAAACCAGCCCAGCTTAGCCCTGAGTCCTCCCCAGCCCAAAAGTCCATCAGGCAGGGACGAGCATAGCAAGATATCACTCGTTTACCCCTCTTGTCACAACCATCTCTTCTTTTTTTGCCTCTCCTCTGAGAAATGAACACCACTGATAAAGGGCTTTCATCCACACGTTAGCCAAACAGAACAAACCTGTCAATACCGAGTATGTCGCTAGCAAACTTCAGTTCACCTTTCATTATGAGGAAGTAAAAGACCTCCAGTAACCACAACTTAAAGAAATGAAAATCAGGACACAGGGACAAAGTCAACCAGAGAGTTTGTATGAAGACAGGACTTAATCCAGCCCCTCCGATCTCCAATCCAGCAAGACCATCCTTTCTTCCTCTAAAATTTGCCAGCCAAAACGGTCTCAAGTCCACTCACACTGCAGCAGCCTGCTCCAGTGGATTCTGCTTTGCTTTTTTTCTTACAGTGCCTGGAAAGGTTTTGAGGCCTAGGGACCAGCATGGGAAAGAATTACTATTGCAGCAGCAACTGAAAGCCAAATGTTTTGTAACTCCAGCACCTCTGCCTCCAGACAAGCCAAGAAAGGAAATGCCCCTTCCCTGATTACCACTAAAGCCTATAAATCATGAATCAGAGCATACAATACGGAGCATTTATCAAAAACATTATTACATACCCGGAAACAAGGGCTCATTTTACACAACGGCTTCCCGCAGGGAATATTCTGTTCCAGAATGTCATTTGGTCAAAACAATATAGCGAGCTAAGGACAAGCCAAGCCACACTGCCGCCCAGGCCACAGTATTCACAGTAGGATCCGTGTGGTAAGAGAAGAGTATCACAGATATCTTCATTTCATAGACATGAAAGTAAGCGTGGCAGTACTCACGGGACTGCAGCAGCATTGCCGTGGTGCAGGAGATGGGATCCAGCTCATGGTGTTGGGACCAAGGGTGCTGCTGAGGAGCAATGCTGTGATCCTGGGGGCTGCCTTCGTGCACACAGCCACGTCTTGTTTCATCACTGCAGAGGGTGAAAAAGAAACAAATAACAGCCATGGAGCATTCCCTTCTAGTCACAAGAGACGGCATTCTTCAAGTGAAGGTCGTGCATTATTGAGATCAGCATGAACATACAGCTCGCTCTGGGCTGCAGCGCCCTGGCTATACCACGCAAGAGACATGACAGGCAAAATGCTACTCTGGGATATTTGATCAAATCTTTAATACAGCAAAATTAGGTTGCCAGTTCCTGCACATTGCACCTGGAAAAGGTCTCCCTGTTGTACTGCTCAAATGAGGCAGAACTGTGGCCTTTGGTTTTTATGGCTAATAATCCAAACAGGGCCTCGAGAGCTCTGCCCGGCACACAGACCTTCCTGGCTAACACTGTACAAACACATACCAAAAAGATGTCCCTGCCCTATAGTAAGGTCTGTATCTCAGCTGCAGACCAACAGGCTGCCATCACTAAGACGAGCTCGATGAGTGGAGCAGCAGGGGAGAACAGGTTTGCCTTCAGGGCAGAGTGACGGTCCATGAAACCAGGTTGTGTCTTGAGAGACTCTGGGTCCAAACCCTTTGGCTGTTTATTAAAAACAGGAATAGCATCACTTCCATTCCCAAACCCCAGGGATCTTCCATACACTTAAACTACCATTTCTTTGCTGGCTGTGGCACATCCCTGCACGATTTCTTATGCCAGGATCTGGACCCGTTAGGGACAGTGAGGAGAAACGTTTGGTTTCTGATCAGTGCTATAGGCTGAAAAATAATTGAAGATAAATTGCTTCGGCACCCCTTGCAACACAACCCAGATCCTAAGTCTGTGTAACCCATTTGTGTCATCCCCGCTACCTTAAAAGCTCCCCAGCAAACTGCTTGCGGGGTATTTTCTAAGTTACGTGCCTGAAAGTTAGTGGGCTCTGAAGCCAAAAGAAGAAACTCTCCACCCTCAGCACACAGAGCCCAGAGGAAGTGGGAAGCCCAGCGAAGGTAGAAGAATGTACTCGCCCCACAGAAGCCACAGAAACCAAGCACACGAGCCCACGGGGCTCTCCGCATACGCACGTAAGGGCACATGGCAGAAGTAAACGCGTTATCTTTCTGTCTGTGGACCCAGCACCACCCAAAGGCTAAAACTTGTCATGGGTCCCTGCACTGCTTTTCCATTACCAGCAAAGCCAGAAATAATCACCTCCTCTGCCCCAAAACGGATAGAAGCGCTGTAGATATTACACACCAGCCTATTTCAGCTCCTCGTGCGATGCCAAAGCTATTCCTTGCCCCTTTAATAAGCCTGAGAAATCAGACTTGGTACAAGTACCAGGGGGAGGAAGAACAGCCCTAATTTTTCAAGCTATATCTGGGGCTCAGTTGGGGTTTTTTTCCTCCCATTCTGCAGCAATGGCTGGTTCATTTTCCCCAGGGATCCCTCTCTAGATAATGATGAGCGATGCAGCAGAGGAGGCTTTTGCCTACGCAGAGCTGAAGACCAGCCCCGTTGGGCCATCACAGAGACCCTTTCTCCGTCCTCTGCTGCAAGCGTCTCCGTTCTGCAAGGCGCCTTCCCTGACTGGGAGGTCATTGGCTCCAGGGACACAGAGCAGTGAGGCAAGGCACCATCCAGAACACAGCAGATGTTGTCTGCCTGCAGTCTCTTTGCCAAACGGAGGAACCACAAGCCTTTAGGAAAAGCTCCCAAACAATGGCCCATGCTTAGAAGATGACTAAGCTGAAATAGTTTCAGTGGTTTCTGTCTTCCAGCACCATCAAGGAGATACCACTGGAAACAGGCTGGTGGCTCTCCTCCAGACACAGCAAGATAGCATGCCTTTGCCTCATCATCATTCACAGCAAATCCCAGCATCTATAAATAGGTGGTAAAGCATCCATGGCCTTTTAATAACGGCTTACAGAGAAAGAAAGTCTCAGAAATGGTGCAGCAGGTCCTGAGGGTAAACGGAAGAGGGGTTAACCAAACAAATCCTTAGCATTCTCCAGGCCAGCATCCTTAAAAGACTGTCATATGGGCAAAGCAGGAAAGGGCTGAAATGGGATGATGGGCTGGAAGCTGCAACCCAGAATTAAAGACAGAGAGCTCAGGGTCAAGAAATTCAGATTGTTGGCATACTGAGATATTCAAGTTTTCAGGTCAGTGAGGACATATCTGTGCTAGCTGCACCCGCACTCCAAGCTGACCACTTAATGCAGTGATAAATGTCTGTTCGTGCTCACTGCTCTGGGCTGAGCCGCCCTGGGCTTGGCACACGCTTCTGGACCAGCCTTTGCCTTATCCTGCCAGCTGGAAGTGTGGTCCGACTGCACTTCTGCCTGCAATATATCACATGCATATACTCTGAGGAAGAGGGTTAGACATAATTTCTCACCCCAGCACCTGGTAATATTTCCCTCAGCTTATCCACAAAGCTCTCCTGCCTGCATTTCACTCCTCCTCAAGATCCACCACCCCTGTTGCGCCTCCGAGTCGTACCGTGTCTAACACAGAGGTACTCGCTGCCCTGACCTCTGATGCTCCCTCTGCGTTTGGGCAGTGCGAGGAGCAGTTCCTTGGAGCAAGCCCAGCCCTTGTTGGTAACTCACCACGAATAAAATCAATACAGTTACAAGAATCGGTAATGCCAGCAGGTCAGGTCAGGTCTGTTCCCACTCCCTTTGCCTGCCAGCACTTCTCTGCACGGCATCTTCACCTGACCGAATAAGCCAGTACCTCAGTCTCATCCTTGCACCCTAATTCCACCAAAATAAGGCACCAACTACAGGACCAACAGTGTGGTATTTTTTTCTTTTTTAAACTGGTGCAAATCATATGATCTCGCAGAAGATCAGTTCTTTGCAAAAATGCAGATGACCTAATTCTGTTCCATTGGTAGAGGCACTTGGTGTTATTTTAACAGCTATGAAACCCCTCTGAGATTTTATCCTAACTAGGTGCTAGTCAGGAAGCAACTTCTGACATATTTAAGGCACTGAAAAATGCAAGCAAAGGCAACTATTTCTGTCAAAGTAAATGACCATATACCTTATCTGACAAAGTCGAGGGGTTTTTTTAATGACTAAGCAAATGTAACCCATACAATGCAAGCAAATTAGCAGAGGTTCACTGCAGCTTCTGTAATTGCCTGTCAGAGTTTACTCCCGAGGGTCCTGGTCAAAGTCCTTGAATGTCTGGGCATGAGAGCTTTATTCAGAGGGACCATCATTAGATAAGCCCCTTGAGGGACAATGGGATCTATTATATCCCTTTGGCTACACTTAATAGGAAGCACTGGTGAGAATAAATTCCCACCGTAGATGGGAAACAGAACAGACAGCTCAGAGAAATATAGAAATAACTACACAGATTGAATACGCCATGTCCCTACCAGGGCATACAAGCTATTTTGTGCACAGGAACCCTGAAAACTGCCCAGCATGAGAGGCAGGGCTGTGCTCCAGCTTTCCACCGAAGCAATAGCTTAAGCTATGAAAATGAGTGAAAACCCTCTGTAGCCACTAGGTTCCAAACTGTGGTCCCTAAGACCATGGTAAGGAATGTGCAGCCGGTCCCTGATGATGTTAGTGAGCATCCTGTGGCTGCGAGGAAAATGTGTCCTGGCATTGTCCATGAGAATATTTGAGGGCTGACAGAGCCTCGCAGCCCGAAGTTTGAGAACTGTTGTTCTGTGTTGTTCTGTTTCTAAGGAAACAGAAAGCCTGCTGAGATGGGATTTCTCTCTTCATATCTGTACATCACCTAGCAAGGTGTTCTCTAGGCAGCACTAAAATAAAAATAACAATGTAATAACATGACAACAGTAATTACTGTCAGTTCCTGAAGGCTACAGAAATGTCCTTCCTGCAGCCTGAGCGCAAAAAGTCCAAAGCATTCCCAAAGTCAACGTCTTTCTGGTTTTGGCAGGTCCTACTCAATTCTGAATACTACGTCTTCCCCATCCCTTCAAGCCTTCACTGACGGAGCTCTGGAAAGAAGGCAGCAGGAAGACCAAGGACCTGGGGACGCGGGGCCACTCACTATCATCTGCCAGAACGTGCAGGTAGGGACACACACACACTGAAACCACACAAAGTTCTGGTAACAAGCTTCCACCAACTGGTTTTCCCCAACAACTTCTCCTCTGGTCTCCTTTCACTGCATGCACTCTAAGTTTCAATCTGCACTTCTCTACAACGTTTTGAATAGCAGGCACAGAAAATATCACTGTCCCCAAACCTCTGGAGCAGGGTCCCATCCTCTGCTCACTGCAGCAGTTTGATACCAGTGTAAATTTACCAGCTTGGGAGTTTCCTGTACCCACATTTGCACTGGGGTAAAGCAAGAGGTGCCTGGTCCTGACTCCCGTTAATAAATCACATCTCAGGAAAACCCCTGCGCTTTCACGAAGGTCAAACATCCTGTCATTTTTCTTCCAGCCCCTGAGAATAACCAGCCAGCCAGGGCCTCAGAAACGCTGCCTGTTTGTCTGCAGACACGGGGAAAGGATGGATGTCGTTTTTGGGAAGTACTGGCTGTCGCAGTGTTTTGATGCCAAAGGTGAGTCAGCTCCCGGGGGTCTCTCAGGCTTAGGTGAAGGAAGGAGAGAAATCTATTAATCTATTAAAAGTCTTCTCAAAAAATGCCAATATCTTGTAGCCAAAATAATCAGGGAAAAGGATGAATTTACAACTACCTTCTTTCTAAATTACATCTGAAGAGCTCTGACATTTTAGCCTCCTAAAAAAGGAGTCACACTCCTGTAAAAGCGTAACATTTGAGGTTTCATTTGTTGTGAGACGGAAACTGTTTTCCGTGGAGGCATTAAATCTGTCCTAGAGATAACTTTAAAAACATCAGCAACGCTCTCTGCTGATTGTGAACTGATGCTTCATTTTCCCAGACACCTGATAGTTTTACAAGGGACAAACTGCTGGACAGCCAGGTCCAGGCAGCGCATGCAAGGTGCAGATGTAGTGGTGAAAGAGGGTAGAAACAGGCATGATGCTCTCTGAGTAACTCCAGCAACTGATTCTGCCCTTTACCTCACAGGAAGGTACATGCGTAGTAACCTGAATATGCCTCACAGCTTACCTCAAAGAAGCGGCGGTTTCAGGGATTACGAGAAGGACGCGCCCATCACCGTGCTGGGCTGTACGCAGGCAAGGCTTGTTGGTAAGTTGTCCTCAGCAGACAAGAGCTTGCCCAGGAAGCTTTGCTGCCTGCCTCCCACACACCCCGCCAGAGAAAGTGCGAGGCAGAAAAAAATGAACTACCAGGATGTAGATGCTTCAAGAACCAAAGTCCCTTCACCTTCCCCAGCAACCTCTGCCTTTCAAAGCAAACCTTGTCTCCTTCAGCTGCAGCAGCTGAAGAAAAGACAAAGCAGAAAATCTAGGACGTGGCATGAAATCAGAGTCATCAGCAGTGCCATTGCAGAGCGTTTGCTACCGCTCTGTGAACGTGCCACGCTGGAAGACGCTGTTATTACCAGTGTTGGGGAGAAACGCAGCAGCGTGACGGTCACCTCATGCAAACTCTGCTTTTTCCGTGACTTTGACAATCTTAAATCTTGATCTGCAGTTTGCTACACCAATATACTTTTATCAGCCTGTCTGGCTTTATGTTTATGTGGCAAAAACAAAAGTTCAAATTATTCCCACCCCCTCTCCATCCCTGTCCCTGACTTCTGAGCCTGTTTGTGCATAGACAGAGAACCGTTTGGTAGTCAAAGAGCACCTACTGAGCACTGTGATTAGGTGAGCCCGGCCCCTTAAAGAGGTGAGCTTCAGAGCGCGGTACTTAGCATCTTCTGAAGTGCAAATCCTTTAGAGTACTTCGTGTTGGTCACATTCAAACTAGGGCAGCTAAAATTATACTTGCTTTTTAAACAAAAATAAATCACTGTACAACAGCAGGATGCTCAGACTCCCGGCCACATGGCACCGTGGTTTGCAATATGCACGCAGCAGAAGGCAAATCTGGGAGCAATCACGGCACACTTCGCCGGTACCATTAAAGGGGTCCGAGCACACAACTGCAGACGTGACCCGGACACCACCGACCTGGCAGTGCAGCCGTCTGCAGGGAAGCGCTCCCCGCTGCAGCGGCACAGCCCCGACCCTGCCCGAGCCGCAGCTCCTCTGCCGACCAAAGCAAACCAGCAGCCACCCGGTGTTAGATGTGCCGCGCCTGCTAAATTACCCCGCTTCTCTCGAGAGATTTATAAATGGTTTGACGTGGTTACAGCCATCATTAAACTTATGAAGCCGAGGTTAATGACCCCTTCTTGCTCCCACTTCTTTGTCCTGCCTCTTCAAATATAACGAAAATATAACTCTTTCTTCCTACATGTCTGTAATGCTGAGCAGATTCCTGTTCTCATTTGGCTCCCTTAGGCATTGCAGGAATATTAATAACCCTAATAGTGGAGTTGATTCTTATCTCATTTTCAGTGATCTTCCACCTGTGTAATGAAATGGTAATTTATACTAGCGAGGAATCAAGCCAATTGAATTAAGTTGGGTTTGAGTTCAGTTGAATCGTTCTGATTTACGGCTTATAAATTAAATGAAATTAAACTCAACACTCTCTGCAATTTTTCTCAGCACACTGTTTGCTTTTTGGCTAAATCTAAAAGAGGCAGAAACTGAGCAAAAGCTGCTGTGATTTTGCATACTGTACCTAGATGCATGTGGAGCAACACACACACAGAAAAATGTACCCTGGTTCCACAGCTGTGCACATCCCCGTGCTGACCACTGTGCTGAAATAAAGATGATGATGATATTTCTCATAACACAAGCGGCTGGGAAGCTGCTTTAGGTCCTTGCTGGATGGCGGATACCCTGCACGCTGCTGTTGCTGTTAGAACGCCATCTGCCTGGTTTTATTCATGGCTGTCGAAACTTGCTTGCAGGTGAAGCCTTGCTAGAAACCAACACCGTTGTAGACTACATCTACAGCTCCCCATCCCTACGGTGTGTACAGACAGCACACAACATCCTGAAAGGTAAGGACCCAGCGGGCAGGAAGGGCTGCGTTCTCTCCACTTCTGCCAAGCAGATAAAAGGGAGCCTGGCATGGGAGACCCAAGTCAATGGTAATTTGCGGTGAGGATCATTTCCATGGGAGTTTACTTCCCATTAGCACGACACTGTCTATAAGGAGCTCTCGACGAGTGCTTAGGCGAGCTGATCCTAACACCAGGTCAGGGCTGGGTTTACTGCTCCCCCTGCAGAAGCCACATGTGCAAAGCTGCAAAGTCTTGCTGCCTTCCTCCCCAGCTGTTTCCACTCATATCTGGTCTCCTCTCTCCCTTTTCCAGGTATGCAACAAGAGAACAACCTGAAGATCCGAATAGAGCCGGGCTTGTTTGAATGGACCAAGTGGGTCTCCGGGAACACACTGCCCGCCTGGATACCCCCTGTGGATTTAGCTGCAGCTACTCTAAGCGTTGATACAACCTACAGGTAGCAGAAAGGGGGCTGAGAGGGTCTTGGATGGCTTTTTGGCTTTGTTTTGAAGAGTAACACTCTGCGGAGTGTTTAAATTTAGGCAGTGACTGGAAGAGCTACTGGGGCTCTCAGAACAGAGCAGGCCTGAGGCTGCTGTGTTGAACATGACCTGAGAATGGCTTATTAGAAACCAAATATCCCAGCTCAGTGGCAGGGCCCAGCTGCATTGCTCATCATGGAGGTTCTCTTTCCAGTGCTCCTTCCATCCTGTGCATCCTTCAGGTGTCCAGGAAACCCTCAAAGTATTTTTGTTCGCTTTAACCCTTTAACATTTAGGAGTTTGGGCTCAGCTAACAGAATTAGTTTTGCCGGCTCATCACGTTCATAGACTGATCTGGATCATGGGCTCATTCACGCCTGCCTTTCCCTTCCCCAAAGGAAAATGCTTGTCTGTATTTCTATTACAATTAATATGGTGATGGGTCTTAACTTTGCAACACCCTGGGGAACGTGTTTACATCTGTCATAAATTCAGGGTCTCCAGTGACATAAAAATCCAGAGGTTTTCTATTCAGAGAGCTAAACCCTAAGCATGTCTCACTTCTCAGTGATTACATCTGAAATGCTTTTAGTGGAAAAAATTGCAGGTTTCTGACTCAAGTTTTCATGGTATTCAACCCAAAAACAGTTGGTGAAAGCACACAAAGCAAACATCTGGTTAAAACACATTTGAATGGCAAATGGATAAGCACCACTGGTCTTTCCTCCCACTTTGCAGAAAAGGGAAACACGAAGATAATTTGCTCAGCTTTCAGGGGCCTTGACAGAGCCGCTCCAAAAATGCGGAGCTGACCCTTCCATAGCTCAGCGTCTTTGCCACCCACCCCTGTGGCTGCACAGCACAGCCCTGGTGCCTGCTCAGCCTCCATATCCCAAATTCACGCCCTTGCTGCCAGCCTCTGCTGCTTTCCTTTTATCCAGCCACATGGCCATACCCCCAGATTCCCAGTATCATTGCCAAAAAACACCATGGGGCTGTTGGGAGCAACCTGCAGCCTGGGTCTGGAGGGAAACTCAAGTTTCCACTGACCCCCCAGTGAAGTATAGCAGCCCTGATGCCCTCCAGGCTGACAGATAAACGCTTTTTACTGTAAGCTGCACAGAGAAAGGCTAAATAAAACCCCACAGAAACAGTCATGTGGCAAAGAATAGACAAGATGATCTCCTTGGGCTTCCTGCTCTCCAATTTATGATTCATTTATACAAGCCAGGCTCAAAGAGCTCCCACAAAGAAGGAAACTCCAGAAAGGTCACACCTCACTGCTGAAACATCTGTATCGCGGTGACTGCTTGCAGAGACAAGCCCTTTCTGTCTTAGTGTGCGCCTGATCACCGGCTGAGCGGTCTCAGATAAAAACAAAGCATTTCTAACTGCGCACAGAGCACACATGCACAGGAGTTCCACCTACGTGGGCCTGGTGACAAATACTTTGTGGCTGTGCTTTTGTGGTTCATGGCATCCCCAGAAACGCTGGTGTTTCCTGGTGTCCCAGTGCACCCGTGTGTTTAAGAACCCTCAAGTGGAATAAGCAGCTAAACATTTAAAAGAAAGGCAAGAAAGGAAATGTAAAGAAAAAAAAAACAACCTATTTATTTCATACCTAATTATACCATCAACCACTTGCGTTGCATCCTCCTGGTCTGCAGCTAAAATTCCAACGCTCTGAGGGTATCTAAATAGAAGTCCATACACTGTATTTATCCCTGAAAGGGTACCACATGGCTAACACCCGGCACAGCAGCTGGCCCACAGGCAAGTCTCTGCTGCAGAAAACACGTGGCTTCTGAGAAGGCCGTAACAAATATTCTCAGCACAGGAAAAGAGCCTGCTCTTGTGTGGTTAGGTGGGGGACTGGGAGACAGCCCTCCTGGTGCTCTCTGTCTCCTCTCACAGTGGTAATTCCTGTAGATATTGCAGATCACTGGCTGGAGGGAAAAGTTAGGTTTTTTCCTTGCACCGTGGCACAAAAAATACAGCCTTCTGCTTCCCATCCGTTGCTTCTCCGTGCACATCAACCTACTCCAGCTAATGCAATTGGCCAGAGTCCCACCAGGCAGTTCACTGAACCGCCCTGGCCCGGGAGGAGGCCGGCTAATTCCAGGCATTTCCCAGCAATGCAGCTTTGCAGATGGCCAGAGCAGCAGTTTGCCTCTGCCCTTCACCAGCGCAGCATGAGCAGCGCAGAGCGCCAGCATCTGCCTCCTCCACGCTCCCTGTTTCTCCCTGTACCTGCTTGGGAGGACGCACACAGATGCTGCCAGCCTCTCCTAGAAGCCGTGGTAGCACAGAGCAGACCTCATTTTGGCAAAGATGGCCTGGGAGGTGGCTTGTCACACTGCTGTGACCACACAGCTCCCGGCCAGCACAGCCGAGCTGTGTGTCCCGGCTGGATTGACACCGTCCTTGTCCCACTGTCCCTTCCTGCTCACCCGCTCCTGCTGGGCACAGATTTTGTTCTCCTGCCACTCACTGGCTTCGTGTGGGTGTGGGTGAGCCCTGAGATCTGCTCATCAAAGGACACGTGCCCAAATAAATGCAAAGTGGCATCGTTATTGCTGCAGGCCATTGCAAAAGTAACATGAGTATAGTCAGCGTGTCCTATGCTGCCTCCGCTAACTGGTCCACGTCAGTGATCATTTTTCCCAGCTAAATGAAATATCTTAGTGCAGGAATAATAAACATCCAGTTCTGAAGTTGAAAAATCATCACAGTGGTCCTGACACGAGATGCAGCTCAGGGGATCTGGGGAATTAGAAGAGTTAAAGCAGCAGATACTTTCAGATGAATCATAACTTGCATTTAAAACTTTATGGCTTCTCCCAATTTACCGCACTTGTTTTTCTGCTCACAGACCTCATATTCCTGTCAGCAAGTTAGTGGTTTCTGAATCTTATGATACGTACATAAGTAGAAGCTACCAAGTAACAAAAGAAATCATCAGTGAATGTAAAGGCAAAGGTAAGTGCTACAGAGCGGGTGAAAAACCAGCCAGGCTTTCTGGGGTGTGAATGCCGATATTCCCAGCCAGCCTTTCCCTCTCCAAGGATATGAATCTCCATATCTGAGCCTCTCATCCCCTCTCTCAAAAACACTGGAAACTCCAGGCTTGACTGTATGTGTCAGAACTGAGTTCAGATATGCTCAGCTTATGAGAAAGGTCCATCAGCTTAAGCAGCAGAAGGATTTTAGGGATCCAAATGAAAGCTACCACTTTCTCCAGGGAATAAATAAGCTGTTTGCATGCTGCTGTCTGTTGCCAGCATCAGATGGAGCATCTTCCATCCCCTATCTGAGGACAGATTTCTCTTCCAAAATATATTACCCATAAAGACCGTAGAACACTTCTAAAAACACAATAGTGAAATTCAAAAATCTCTAGCTTTTATTTTTCATTCAAAATACAGGAATAGGCTGTTTCTGCATTCTGGTGATTTCACTGATTTCTTTTTATTGATCCGTCTCTATATTTTAAGCTTTTATTTTCATAGTTTGCCCACAAACCTCAACAGCACAGTGTGACATCGGCTGTAAAGGATCTTGGAAATGGAAAGCTAAAGCTACTGCTGTGGAAAACCAGCAATTGAAATCAAAGTGCTACTTTTAATCAGAATTAATTTGGGGGTAAAAGAAAAGTCTTTGCTTCACAAGACAGCTGAAATCTTGCTGGAATTCCTGTTTTCTTCAGAAAATCACTTTAAAACTAAGCAGCACTGAGTTAACCGTCATCCTCAGAACTGAGAAACGCTCCAAATATGTTACTAAACCATGCCTTTCCCCCCATACAGACATAGTTTAATGTGGTGGTAGATGATAAACTGAACCCATTTTGATCATTTTAAATGGTCTGCTTGATCTCAGGCACCAGTCCTTAAAGCTGGCTCCATCTCCCTCCTCAGCCATCGTTTCTCACTTTATTCCAGGAAATAACATCCTGATAGTGGCACACGCGTCCTCCCTGGAGGCTTGTACCTGCCAGCTCCAAGGGCTCTCGCCGCAGAACTCCAAGGACTTTGTACAGATGGTCCGAAAGGTAATTACCAGCAAGGAGTAATGGCTGGCTTTACAAAGAGAAAAGGAATTTGCAGTCTGCTTAACCAGGCAGAGGACGCTTTGTTCCTCCCGTTATTGAGTTTCACCCATTTCAGAAGTCAGGAGAGGAAAGCAGATTGGTTTAAGAGGCCTAGCGTAACGTGTCAGGTCGGTAACAGATAGCATGAGATCAGATGCCCACCTGCAAATGTGTTTGGAAGGACTCTGCTTTGTGCTTGTAGATACCGGGGCTGTGCAGAGGCTCCGACAGTGCCCTCCAGTGCCCAAAACAGCCGTACCACAGTCAACAGGGCCCTTCTGCTCTAAAGAGCTCTCAATGGTCAGGGGAAAGGCCTGAAAATTATAATGGGGTCTTCTGCATTCATTCCTTTACCCCCACCCTGGCTAAAGAGCATTGTTCACTGGTAGCCCTGCAGACACTGTCTGGGATATTCATAGCTAAAACTTGATCTGAATTTGGCATCTGTATTTTTCCTCCACAGCTGTGTTTGCCTTCAGGGTTTGGGGCCGTGTCAGCCAACAGGACACCTTTGGTTTGAACTGGCCCATATTTACACTGCGTTACAAGGCTATAATCCGTCTTTGCCGGTGTTTTGCACAAACGGTGGTGCGCACAGTTTGGCTGTCACACCTATGTCCTCCAGTCACAGGTTTTGGGGAAAGGGAAGGAGAGAGGAGACAGTGAAATGCTTCAGCAGCACAGCAGGACTTCAGCCATTAGGGCAGCTCCCTCCTTGCACAGCTCCGTCCCCACTCACTGCTTTTATTTCCATCTCTTCACACAGATTCCATACTTGGGGTTTTGTTCGTGCGAAGAACTGGGAGACACGGGCGTTTGGCAGCTTACGGACCCCCCCATCCTCCCTCTCACACACGGACCAACTGGAGGCTTTAACTGGAGAGAAACCTTACTACAAGAATAGGCGAAGCTACACAGAGCAAGGAAAACCCATGGCCTTTCTAAGCGTTGGAGAATGTCTCTTTCTTTTGTGTATTGACAGTGGAAAAATAGTCATAATATGTTCAGTGGATCACACAGACAGCTGTTCTAGCATATCTCTCACACAGCCACAGTCATGCAAAGATTCTCATATACAAGTAGGCAAATACAAAAGGGAGTGATTTGAAGGAAAACTCTTACAACAGAGGCTGAAGCTCTTGCACCGCAGGGAGTCTCTGTTTAGTCAGTAGCTGGGGTAGATTTTCCCACCTTGACTGGAGCTCTGATAGCCCCAGTAACTTTCACTGCCTTCTGCACCGCAGTAGAAACAACTAGCACTGTGTCCAAGTCGAGCATTCAGGATGCTGGGGTTTTTTTCACTACTGTTTTTGCAAAGCATTAGCAGGCTTGTTCAGGACCCCGTGTTGACACCCCCCTCACTCACATACCCCACTTTCTCAGCACCTTCTATAAAGCGTACCACCACCAGCTGGAAATGAGAGTCCAGCACTGCCTCTGCAGGCTGCATCAGATTATTCCTCTCCTCTGCTGGAGCACTGTGTTAGGGGTTGTGTTGGGCACACATGGATGGAAAGACTGAGCGATGCTGATCCGCATCAGGAGAGAATTCTGAATTTCACCTCAGTTACAGATGAAGTTTGCACATCAAAAGACAGCACCGATGTGAACAAAGACTGGGAGCAGTTTAAGTGGAGATGAAATAAGTCTTATCCAGACAAACCTGAAGGATTTAGAAAGTTTGGGTTCTATTTTTCCTTAATTTAGATTATTGAAGATCACCCTTGTGCACAGACTCAGCCTAAAGTGTTTGTGTCATTTAATTCCCTTCAGAAGTCCTTGGAAAAGGGTTTTCCCTTTTATTCAGAGATTTTGTGCTGGTCATTTACGCAGTGATGGCTTGTGAGCTTTTCTGTCAGCCCTGGTGAGGTTCTGCAGTAAGCAGCTTTCTTTAGGAGGTAATGATGAAATAAAAAAGATGCTGAAATTCAGCCTTTGCTGCCTGCTTTGCTTCCTTTTCCTAAGTGCCATCTGTCATAAAGACAAAGCAGAGCTGAAGAAAACCAGGACATTTAAATTTAGGAGCAACATGCTTTGGTCTGTTGAGATGCTCTTTTATCTGCAGGAGGAAGGGTTGGCTCTTGGCGAGAAGGGGAAGAGAAGGGCTTTCATCTGTAGCTGAAATGTTTGAAATCACAAGAAGTGTCCTCATCCTGCAAGATGCCAGTGCCAGCTGCCTCAGAGGAGAGCACAAAACACACGGCAGTGGGTAGATTACAGTATAAACTGGCTTCACAGCAGGCTACTTCCAGATTAATATTATCTCAAGTCATCTGCCTTGGGTAAAAAAGTTCCTGCAAACATTTGTACAGGTCTCATCAGCGTAGGTTCGCTTTCAGAAGGTACTTAAAAACGTGCTTAAATGGGATGAAAGAGATTTAGGCATGCCCTTCCTTGGTTTGGGCCATAATTCTGAGTATTCCCATACACAGCAACAAAGGCAAGTTCAGAAGTACCAGGAAAGACATCCTGGCAACCTAGGTACCCCTCTTTTGTCCCGCTTTTCCTCCGCAGAAAGTGTCAGTAGCAGTAAACTGCAACCCCTTCTTCCGAAATGCTCCTAAAGGAGGCAGAACGTTCGGCAGTTGCGATGTAACAGATCTTGAGGGGTTTCAGCTCAGCTCCATCTCTGGTTTTACTGAGCTTGCCAGGGAAAGCAGACCAGATTCTGTACAATTTTGAGTCAGCAGAGAGCTCAGCCATAACGATCCATACCGACAGCCCATTACTTACACATTTATGACTATGTAATTCACAGTAGGTCATTCATAAGTGCATTATTTTACCAGGGATGTATACTGAAAAGTCAGGGAGATAACTTATGAGATGACAGAAGAAACTGCTCCCGTGCAGTTACACTGCTGTCACTTTCGTTTTTAACTGTAATTTAACCTATTTTTGGCTGTGTACAGACATTCTGAAGAGCATTTCTGGCTTGTTTTCCTCCGTGCTTACTCATGGCAAATTTGCAAAGAGTTTAAGACTAAATAGATGACAATCACAGCAAAACTGAAGAGGTTACTGATGCATGTGTAATTCTCCAGACCGCTTTTTGTTTCAAGATGTAATCTGAGGCAACAGATATTGCCTGTACAGAACAGTGGAGGCTGCTCAGGTCTTGCTGCGGTTAAGCAACATAACAAGGAGTTTATTGAGACAGAAGCGTGAAACAGAGAGGGAACAAAACCTGAATGCACCATTTGAATATTGTACTAGCTGCTCTTTGCATATAAGTAATATAGAAAAGTGTTCTGTTTGAGAAGGTAGATGTTAAAATACTCTCTTATTTTAAAAAAGTATATTTTTTGATGTTTGGGAAAGTATTTTGACAATTGTAGTCTTGTCTCAAATTAGCTTTTTTCAGGTGTCAAGAATCTCATAAAGAGAAATCTTATTTTCTTGTAGCATTTTGATTTCTCATAGGGGTTTTGTGCCAAGTAGTCTCATGTTGATAAGGCTGATTGGGGGAAAAAGTAAAAACTATGTTCCTTTTAAACTTTTAATTTAAATATTAAGAGTACAAAACAATTGCTGCTTCACTTTCACTCCATTGCTGCTCATTAATGTGTATTTAACATCCCTTCAGTGTTTTGTCCCAGAAGAACATGAGACTTGAGCTATCTAAAGTGCATGCAAGTCTTTTCCTTGCCTTCGCTGTGAGCTGCATCAGATCCCAACAGTTTAATCAGGACACAGGAGGCAAACAGCAGTTCCTAGATTATTCCCTCTTTTCCCAATGTCGTGATTTATTAAGGAATAAAGCTGGAAATCTGTTCAACCAGCATCTTCTACAACTTAAAGGTTGGGCTAGAAAAATACAGGAATCCAAATGCAGAATCAAGTTCTAGCATTACATTTCCCTTACATTGAGCACAGTGGCAGCTACAGCCAAATACCCAAATCCCCTGAGCACGGAGCCAGGTTCTCTGTGAGCACAAATTGACATTATATACTCAAATCAACAGAGCTTTGCTTGTTCATGCAAACTGAGCATCCAGGCTGTAACTTCAGGAAAAAAAAATCCCATATTTCCCTTTTCACTCAGTCTGAACAGCTTCAGAAAGACGTCAGCTGATGGTAGGAGCCTCCTCCTCTCCTCTCGTGGTAGCTTCTAGTGTCAGTGTTATTATGGAAGTGACAATTTACACCACCAAATAAGTGGTTGTTCACAAGAATTCTGCAGGAATTACTTTAGTGAAGGCAATGCAAGCAGTAATTCTGTAAGACAAGGTACAAGGGATGCTAGAGCGCTATTTCCCACCATATTATCTTGCACCTGCAGCCCTGCGCCCCCCAGGCAGCAATAGCTCAGGGACGTGCGTACTGTCACCTTCGTGCACCAACTGCAGCTCTTGGATAAAACATCCGAGGATGGGGAGGGGATTATGTACAAATCTGAGGATGGGGAGGGGATTATGTACAATTCTGAGGATGGGGAGAGGGTTACATACAGCACTGTGACAAACTCAGCCCCTGCGTACTGCACTGGATGTGAGGGGCTGTAAACTTTTCCCTCTGCATCCTGATCCCGAGCCCAGGGAAACGCCAGGAAACATTTCTCATTGCTTCTTCAGTCTAGAGATGAAGCTGGGCAAAGCCTGGTCCTACCACAGGCTGCTTACCCCCATCCGCCTCTACCTGGATGAATTTGGAGGACTCATTTCTGTGCAGGGTTGAGCACTTCCAGTCCTGATTTAAGAAATGCATGCAGACGTAGGGTGAGATTTAGTGTCTGATTATATTAATTTTCATTTCAAAAAGAGGGACACTAGATAGTTGGGTTAGGCTGTAGTCGACTAACCTTCATTTAAACCCAGAGCTGGAAATCAGTTTGCAGTGCTTCACAACTTAAAACATATTGAAATTCCCTAAGAAAACTGTTGTTTAGAAAGGGAGACTTAATAGGTTTGGGTTCTGGGTTTTGTTCTGTTTGTCTGTTGTTTTTTGTTTAAAAAGAGCCGAAGCATTTGAGGTATTATTTGAACCTTAACAGTACATGTGAAGTGATGGTGGTAGCACACATGCTTAAAATGGTGAGTGAATGAATGAAAATAAAGATTTAAGTAGTAAGTGCAATTGGTTGCGTACACTCTAAATCACTACTTACTTCTCACCACTTCCTCAAACACTTGTTCCCTGGGGAATATTCATGAACCATACACGTTACATGACAGAAAGCACACAGCCAGCTCCTTTCTATTACTTCACGTTCAAATGTATTTTCTGAAGTTTCTCTCTGTGGGCATCTCTTAAAACTTGATGTTATCAATGGATACTTCTTTTTTTTTCATTTTAAACCTGTTGTATCATTCTGTTTATTATGTTTTTTTAGTGTGAGCAGACCGTATTTATTTGAGAAAAATGTTCGCTGTTTAAAAAAACCAATAACTGTATTGCCAAAAATAGCTGTAATTACCTGTGACATCTGTATTTTTTTATTTTGGGGGGGGTCGGTTGGTTGTTTTTAATCTCAGTTTCAAGTGCTAACAACTGTTAAAACAACCACTGCATTTTAATTTGCTTATTACATTAAATGGATTTCTCAAAAGTCGGACAAAAACGTCTCGTAGATGATTTAATAACAATGCCACGCACCCACACCTTGCCCTTCCTATTTATATACACCTCTCAAGCACGTTTGACTTTGCTGGAGTCAATTTTCTGACACAGATCTTCAATGAAATGCCTCTTCTGGGAGGTCTGCACAGTTTTGGGGTGCACCCCAGCTGTATTTTCAGTGGCTCCAGCAAGACGTAGGCAGGAAAAACGCCTGCACTGGGACCTTGAACAGAAAGGGCGCCAGGGCTGTTCCTCAGTCTGGGTTGCAGCGCTGCCCTCACCACATCCCGTTCTGGATGCCCACCCGGATGGGGTGCAAGCCTCAGAAGCATCAAGGAGAAAGGGGAATGTGAGCTCCATTTTTCCTCCCTCCGCTAAAGCTGAATTTCATTTATCGGCCAGCAGATGGCACAAAACCACCTCAAGTCTGGTTTTCCTCCACGAGGACGGAGTTTCCCCACTGGGTTGGAGGCAGCTTCAGTGTCTCTACTGCTTGATGGCTTTTTTTCCCGTTATTTTACTGCCAGGCTTAGATGTGCGGAACTGGAAGCACAACTGGGCGGTTGCAGAGAAGTGGCAGAGGAGGATCTGCCAAAGCCTTTTTGGAAATCAGCACACGTGGCTACGAAACACGAAAAGAGGCTCTGCCTACAACAGGCTTGGGTAAATCTTGTGATGTTACTGGACACCATACACCCGGGAGACACAAAAAGCTCTGCTATGCCCCAGGTTGCTCCTGAGATAATCAGACCTGCAAGGGGACACAGGAAACCCAGATTCTGCCACCGGTCCTCTGGGACCTCCCCGGTGTAGTCATCCCTCACGCCGTGCTTCGGCGCTCAGCGAACCTTTCACAACCACCTCACCAATACCCTTCATTCCCTGGAGAGCCACAAACCACACGCAGCAAATCACCTTTCTCTCGCTATTTGTTTTGCCAAGATCCCTGCGAGCAGAGCAAAGCAAACCTCCCGTGCACGCAGCAGCACAAGATGCAGAGCAACACAAGGCTATTTTTCCAGGGTTTTAAACTGCACAGCTGGGTTTTCACAGAATCACAGAATCCCAGACCGTTAGGGATTGGAAGGGACCTCCAAAGCTCATCCAGTCCAATCCCCCTGCCGGAGCAGGAACACCCAGATGAGGTTGCACAGGAAGGCGTCCAGGCGGGGTTTGAATGTCTGCAGAGAAGGAGACTCCACAACCTCTCTGGGCAGCCTGTTCCAGTGCTCTGTCACCCTCACTGAGAAGAAGTTTCTTCTCCAATTGAAGTGGAACCTCCTGTGTTCCAGTTTGTGTCCGCTGCCCCTTGTCCTATCATTGTTTGTCACCGAGAAGAGCCTGGCTCCATCCTCGTGACACTCACCCTTTAAATATTTATAACCATGAATGAGGTCTCCCCTCAGTCTCCTCTTCTGCAAACTAAAGAGCCCCAGCTCCCTCAGCCGCTTCTCATACGGGAGATGCTCCACTCCCTTAATCATCTTTGTAGCCCTAAGCACCCTTGCCTTTTCAAGCACCCTTGCCAATTATTGCACTACGGCAGTGTCCACCAAATATGTTCTGCCTTCCTGGGTGCCTTCCTATTTTGGGGAATTAAATCCTGGGGTGCTCAGTGAGGCTACCCCAGGCCCGTGTTCCTCATAACCTTTACCTGCTTCCCCCCATGCGCATCTCTCCCCCGCAGAGATGCTGAGCAAGACAGAGTTGGAGGGGGTGCAAGGTGAAGTGCCCCCAGTCCTGTCGCCCACCAGCTCCATTTTAGGGACCTGTGAAGTCATTGGTTTCTCAGCAGTCGCCAACACATAGGAAACATGAGACAGGGAGGGAAGAGAGTGGAACAAGAGCGAGAAAGGAAGGGGGCAGAGACCCCAGCAGCCATGAAGTCATGGTAACTCTGCTCCCCCCGTGCTGAAAAGGCAGCGCTGCACAGCGGCCCCAGCAGAGAGAGGAAGTCAGCACAGGCTGCCTGCGCCCACACCGCAGCATGACTTTCACCGGGGTGCTACACGTCGCGGCTCTGTTCCTGATCCAAGGTAAGCCATACGCGTTGTCTTACACGATCTCCCCTTTGCAAGCAGTCCAGCTTTGGAGAACTCCATTTCCAGGCCTTCAGCACACCCTGCGCAAGGCAGCTTTGCTGTTGTTTTCCTGTTGACAATGCTGCATTGTCACCCAATTTCCAAAGCACACTGGTGCTGAATTTCAGCTGACTCCTAAACCCAGGAATGATGGGACCAATTCACCTCCTAGCAGCTGGCATGCTCAAGAGGGCAAAGCAAAAGATTCTGCTTTAAACTTGCACAGGGGATCATTGCTTGCTTTCCATTGCTTGGATACCTGTGTGTGCCTTTGTTCATTCATGCCTTGTGTCAAAAGTGGCAAATAGAAGACGTCAGAGTAATTTAGAAAGCCCTTGCAAAGTACTTCAAAATTGAAAAGCACTTTAAATACTCAATCTCCTTACTTCTGCTAGAGGATGTAGCTTATACTTAATGTGCTAATCTCCTTAATACACAGGAGAGCGTGAAAGATTTGTATTTGACCATGTCAAACAGGGAAAGATTTAAGTAAGGAAAGCTGCAGGACAGCTATCTACAAGCTTGGGATTCTTGCAGGCTTCGCTGCTGACCTTTGCAGGAGGAATGCACACGTGAGCCTGGAGCTGGCCGAAGCAATAGTCCTCTCATCTCCTACGTGATGAGTTTGGACCTGCTGACAACTGCTTGCTGCTCTTGGCCAGCAGAATTAATTCAGACTCCCACTTGCAGGTCTGCAGCCAGAGGTCAAAAATAACTCAAGAAACAGGATGTCTTTACAGGCTACAGTTTTAAAGATAACTGAAATGATGCACTGAGTGCACATTGCCGCAACAAGTTCTATGTGCGCCTTCTGATGGGTAAAATAATAGCAACCAGAGACATAAGCCATTCTGCTCAGTCGCATCCTGCAATTTCTAGCAAGAAATTGTTGTCCTTTCTTGCCAAGAAGCTGGATATATCACTGTACTTGGTGCCAGACTAATTTTTCCAGGTAGCTGGGCCACCTGGGATCCACACGGTACAACCACCGCTGTCCTCTGGAGCTGCCACCAGAGCATCTCCCACACTCCAGTGACTGAACTTTGGTGGGCTACAGTGGCTTGAAGGGCACAGCCACATCAAACTGCCCCCTGTATGGGGAAGGAAGTTTGACCTGTGAGTCATGGTCTGAATGCAGCCATGGTCTCTCATGGAAATTACATATCTGCCCTGTTCTGGGGGCTGCTTTTTTCCTGTTTTAGAAAAGCAACCAACACCCCCACCTTTCTCTGTGCGGTCTTGCTGCTTTCACCTCAAAAGGTGTGACTTGAAAGACCCCACACTGCTGTCAGTGACAGGAAACCAACACTACTAAGAAATGCAAAAGGGCCTGTGGAAAACCACAGCCAAGGCCCCCTCTGCTACCTTAACAACATGCACCTCAGACACAGGCCCCCACAATGGGACTCATGCAAGCTCCTCTGCAAATGACCCCACATGGCATAAACCCTGAGAAACCAGCTGAGACACTAGGAAATGAAATCACAAGGAAATACAAGCCAAAGGCACTGATGTGCCACATGCAATGGTAAATCAGTTACGGCCACTCTAAGCCCAACAGAGCTTCACCAGCGTACAGCGATTCAGTCAAACCCAGCCCGTGGTGTCTCCTGGCACCGTGCAGTAAGGACAGACAGCAGAGCTGTATTACACAGCTTCTCCTTGGCTAAAGCAGCATACATCATACTTACAAATTTGGAAGTAAAACTATTGAGATGTTAGAAAGACATCTCTTCTACAGGCTTATAGGGTCCAAAGCTCAGTTAGCAAAGAAAGATAAAAGGTCCGTGGTGTATTTGCTATTTGTGAAGTCCCAAGCTACATCAGTGACCATTTTTCCATGCCACCTCTGGCCCGGGAAATATTACATGTACTCAACTCAAGGGTGAGGCATGGGAACCAATCCCCATGGGAAACTACTATCTAAGAGGGAGACAAGTCCTTCCTCTGATGTTAGTGGAAAAGAGCAGGTCAAGCAAGAATGCCCTATGACAGCTTCATTTCTGGTATCTTTTAAAATGTCTTTTTGAGAAAACGAAAAGCTTTCCTGAAGCCCAGAAAGATTCACTTCCCCAAAACGCAGTGTTCATGTATGCAGTAGGAACTTGCAGCAGGCAGCTACCTGCAAAATAAAACACACAAAATGGGAATAAAAAATTAAACATTAACTGCCTCTTACTGCCTATTTACTTAACTCTGACCCAGGCAGCACTCTTAGTAATTTCTCCAGGGCATGTTTCTTTCTGAAGAAGGCGATTCATTCCAGGTCATCAAATATTTTCACAAAGTGTATTATATAGCTTAGAATGTCTGGAGAGAAAAGCACACTTTACTGCCTGTCTGTAAAATGAACTGGGTGGAGAGAAAATGAGATTTCATTTTAGTGGCCTGTGCCAAGCCAGGTTTGTGGATCCTGCCTGCCAAAGAAGTTTCAGAGCCAGTTCAAAGCAGCTGCAGCACTACACTTTCTGAATAAGAAAGCCTCGATTTTCAGCGGTGCTGATCACTGCTCAGTCGCACACACTTACAAATCAGGTTCAGCACCTCCAGAACGGAACATGTTTGTGTTAACATACAGGGAGAGCGTGCATTAAATGGGTCTGCTGTCAATTCTTCACTGACTCATGAGGAATAACGTTTAATAACTAAATCCGGTTGTGCTAGCAGGTGAAAATCATGAACCTTAGGTATGGATCTTACCTAGTGACTGTGACGACTTATCTAATGACTGTGATTTATTTGTATCAGTACAATCATGTTGGCAAGTTTCCTAATGTAGAAACACCTTTACACCCTTGAAAAAAGGAAAATCGATGTATTACTCAGTGCGAACCATTGTCACTTTACTTCACGTCACATCTTAATACTTGTTTTCCCCCCTCATCTCTGGCAGGGGATTTTCCAGGAGCTGGCAGTGAAACTGTAACTCTAAAGGAAGGAGAGGACCTAAATCTCCGCTGCAGCCTCAGCAGTGACGACGGCTCTGCCCGGCAGTGGTTAAACCCTCACGGCTTTGCCATTTTTCTGAACACCCAGCGGGGTAAGTGTGAAAACCGAAAGCATCACTTTCCACGTGGGGCTGGAGGGTGAGGGTCACTCGGCCGTGGGCTTTCCCGGCTCCCACCCGTGGCCAGTCTGACTCAGCCGCTACCCACCCGCTCGAGATGGTTTTACACTCAGCCCCTTGCTGGCAGGAAGCTGATGAAATGGAAAGCCCCACAAGAGTGGTCTGGCCCTAGAGCTGTTAGCAATGAAGTTACCACCAGCACCAAGAAATTAGGACAAAAACCCACTCCTGCCTTACAAGAGAGACAGGAGTGGACGTGCCTGAAAGCCCTGGGTACTCTTCTGCTCACTAAGGAATTCAATGTGGTGCATCAAGAGGGAATTTTTAGAAAACAAGCAGTGATTTCTAATACGTGCTGACAAAGTCACTATTACTGCGTTCCCTTCCCCTCCCTACACCTCGTGTCTCTCTGTCCTTCTCTCTCCTTTACCTGGTCCAAATTCAACAACTCTGCAAGATTTGGACTGCCTCATTTGTACAGTACCTCGTCAGCATCCCTGCTTGTTAATGCCCTTAGGCTTTAGTGATAATAATGACTGGGATTTATCCAAATGGAATTCTACAACTCAGTCCCAGGTGACAAGAGCAAGTGGGATAAGTGTTCATGAGCAATTTTAAATGACTCACACATGGATGTATGAGGAACTGTTTCCTGTGGAATCCAGGATTCCAAATTCAGTACCTAGTATAATGGATATGAAATATTAAATTTAAATGGGATGGAGGTAGGTGAGAGTAGCAAGAATCCCTTCATTTATGCAAGGTTTAAAGCCACAAACACTCTCTTTCTATGCAAACAATTTTGGACTGAGACCCTTTATTCTGCCCTTACCCACTTTTAGACGTCTCCATCTTTTAATGGCTCTAGTCCTTTTGGTGCTTCAAGTTTTGCTGAGCTGACACAGCAATTTACTAAGGCTTGGGAAAGAACAGATCCACTGGTATCTATAGGATCAGACTCTAACTCAAGTGAACAAAACAGTATCTGCCTTAAATCACCCGTGGATTCAACCCATAGTTTCAACATCCCGGTATCATCCTTCAGTAAGGCACATGATCTACCACCCACAAGGACTAGATTTTGCAAAGCATTTGGATCCTTGATAAGTCAGACACACTGAATATTTTCCTTTTGCAATACAAAAGAGAACAGTCCTCATTTAGAGAGAAACCGAATTTTACACTGGCAACAGCCATTTTCATGTTTTATTCTGAATCACCACTGTGAATCTGTCACATTGCTTCTCCAATAAACCACTTCATGAATCGGTTCCCTCCAGTCTTATTGTAGCTAAAAATCTGACAACTAGCTGCAAGTCTTACAACATGGTGATTTCAAAGTCGTTTAGTATTTAATCACTTCCATAAATTATAGTACTGCTGTGATTTTCTCCCAACTCTGTATTCTTACGAGACCTCAGCTGAAAAAAAACCTAACATACAGTTTTTGAGCTCTTTTTCTCCCTAATTACTGGTACAAGTGCTTAGTTTCAGTTCAATTTAAGGGCAGAAAGTTACACTTTCTGTGCTGCGGTTGCGGGAAATGTCCACGTGACTTGCTGGCCTGACCCCAAGGACTCCCATGTGCCATCCAGGAGGGGGAATGAAGCAAAGACTGTAAAGCCAAGAGAGAGAAACGGGATGGTACAGCAGAGTACAGATAGCCTAGGAGATGGTCTCATTAAAATCAGGGTAATTAGCGATGGGTAGGAGAAACAAACCAGCCAATTAATAAGCAGTTGATAAAGAGGTGTGTGCTGACCACAGTGTTCATTTACATATCACAAAGCACACCCAAAGAGGAGAAGTTATTTTTTCAAGGCCAAATAAAGGCTTGGGGAATGGGGAAGGGAAAGGTCCTCAGTTCATGCATCTATGCTTTAATATTCAAAGGTTACTATTACTTATGTCCTCACAGCCCAATGTTTGCTTATGTTTATCCATCTAGACGCTTAAAGAACCCAAATTGCTATAATACCTGGGAACACAGGAATAAGAGCTCCAGAAAAGAAAAGCAAGAAAAAAACCATGTCATTTTCCTCACTGGCAGCTCATGCACCCCCTTCTTCAGCCTCCTGCTGCCTCTGTAGTAGCGCGGCACCAGCTGGGAATGCGTCGTGCTAGAACTGCTCCCTTACGTTTTAAAAATGCAATACAGAAACCTATCCTCATTCATGACTGCTTTGATTATCTGTCTTCCTCTCATGTACCGACACGCATAGCAAGCTGGGTTTTATTTTCCTTACAGCTTTAAGAGATCAGAGGTACCAACTTCTCCATTATTCAAAGGATGAATTATCCATCCAACTGTCTAACGTCACAGTGCACGATGAAGGCGTATATAGATGCTTCTACTACGGCATCCCTTTCAAAAGCATGAACAAGACTGTTGAGGTATTAGGTAAGTTTCCTCACCTGCAACAAAGCCAGTTCCTCAACTCCAAACCTGCATTTGTGCATGCAATTTTACAGTGCTTAACACAACATAATCCTGGTTTTAGCTCAGTCCCCCCAGCAGCCATTCATAAAACCGAGTAGAAAGATGGACTGCAACTGATTCTAAATCTTATTGCTGCAGCTGCTCCTTCTGATCCAGTACTGAAAGTATCCAGAGACACAGAAAGAAGCATTGCACTGTCTTGCTGTACCCGAGGAGGTAAACCACAGCCCCACATTACCTGGCTGCTGGACAACGGGGTAGAGCTCCCTGGTAAGTGCTAAAAGGCCAGGGATTTATTACGAACAATTTCTTCTTTGGGTACATTTAACAATGTTGGAGGGTGAACCACATTCTGCAACACATCAGCTGGGACTACCACGCGTTTAGTACAACTTGGCGCACTGGTGCAGGTCTGGAGAAAAGTCAGTGCTAAATTCCAGCGTTTGTGCAAGGGAAGGTTTGCTCACATTCAATACAGAACAGCACCACTTGGCACCAAAATCCCCTGCGAGTCTGGAGTGAAATTCCACTGAAACAAAATGAAACACAAACTCTGGAGACACAGTTCTGAAAGCCCCCGTATAAAGTCAGTTAAGAAATCCATTATAACTATTTCCATGCTGGCAGACAGCTTTTCCTCAGCTTTGAGAGCTGTTCACACACACAGCAGCCGCCTTTCTCTCTCATTAATCTGGTCAGAGCCAAGCAGCTCACCAGCAAAAGCAAAAAAGCTCAGTAAACACATCCCACAGCACCCTGTGAAGCTCTCCTCTGGGCAGACACACGTGAGGAGGAACTGAGCCACCACAGAGCTCAATTTAATGTGTACTATATAAATAGCTGCTTTGAAGGCTGTGTTCTAACAATAAACACCATATTAGCTGTAACTGTACTTGGTAGTGGAAACCTACATCTGTATCAAAGTGTGAGGCAAATACCCACAAATGCAAATGTGTTTTCTTTCGCATACCAACAAGCTCTTATTTGCAATTTGCATCATTAAAAAACAAATTCAAAGCTTAACCTCTAATCCCTCCACCCCCAGGTGGCTTTTTTTTAACTAAGAGCTCTAGAAAACAACAGAGAAATGTGCTGGCCTGGATACTGCTAGAAATAAAGACCATAGGCAAAAATCCAGGTACATAGGTATTAATACAACAACGTAAAGCCCCACACTTGAAGGGCTTAGAAAAGCAGCATCTAAAATCCTACGTGTTTGGGAAGAGCTGGGCTGTGTGTGACTGTAAGGGCTTGGGGCAATACCAGCTATGAAGTTATAAAGCACTCAAGGAAGCAATATATCACCTCTGAGTTTTTATATGCATTTTTCCCAGTGCTCTTCAAAAAACAGGGAGTTCCTTAAACTTGAAACCACCTCAGTTCTGGCCTGATAAAGCGCATTACTTGCAACCTCACAACACAGAACTTGGGCACCGAACACCTCCCACAGCACATAAAACCAACCACACCTTTCTCCACTTACTATAACAACGAAAAAAATACCCTTAAAATGATTAAAAAATGACATTTACCTTTCTCTCCTCCTCGCCATTGTAGCACCAGCCCCTTTCAGCCAGCAGAGCCAGGCCTAGCAGTGAGCATGACCCAGCCTTCCAAACCACCACCACCACCTGGGCACGCAATCAGCACGCCGGGGCCTGTGCGGGGCCTGTGCGGGGCCTGTGCGGGGCCTGCTGGGCTCAGCTGTGGCTGGTTTGCTGAGGGACTATTTGCTCAAAAACTGCACATTTCACCGTGTGGCCTGCATAGGGCACACACTAAAATGTTGAAAGGGAAAAAATAACTCTGCTGATTCAGTGTTTCTCACACTTTTCCCTTTTTGCAGATGACTAACACTCCCACCACCCCCTTCCATTCTCAGCTTTAATCAAATACTGCAAATATTTGTACTAATCAGAAAATAGCTAATAAGTCTTAATTACTGGCAGCACCTCAGTTCCACCAGGGCTCAGCAGGGGCAAACTAGCTGTAATTACTGAGCTGTTGCTGAAAAATTAAATATTATTTCTTTTCTAGCAAAAACATTTTGAAAGCCTTTTGAGCTCTTGAATGACCCTGCTGGGGATGGGAAAAGAGAGTTGAGAAATCCTGGTCTATGTCATACAGCAGGTTATTTGTAAAGGCTAATTTGGAAACAAGGATTTTCTGTCATTTAAGAGATTAGGATCTTACCAAGGGTAACAGATCAAGAGAAAGCAGCAGTTTGTTTCCAGAGAACCTCTACTTTAGAGACAGATGGTAGAGGTTATTGTGCCACTATGGGCATTTAAGGTAAACATCTTTAAAAAACCTCTTTCTCCACTAGAGCTAGTCAAACCCGTCTCTTTCTGTCACATTAAATACATCTTTATTATTCCATATCATATAAATGAGTAGAAGTCAGTATTACTTAGAGGACTAGGAACTACATCTGACAGGTTACATGGTGCTCTCTAATTCATTACACCAAGGCAATGAATCTTTGTCTTTAACTTCCCTCCATTGCAAGAGTTAGATAGTCAAACCTGCATTGCAGGGATAGTGGAGAACTTGTACAGGATTTAATAGAGTTGTACCAATGTTTGTTTATTACAAATTTAAATACTGCATATCAATACAAATTTAACAACTTCCTTTTATGCTTGGGGTAACAAGTCCACACCTATTGAGACACAAAATCAGTACCCTTGGATCACCACATAGCACAATCAGAACTTTTTTTAGATGTCGGTTGCGCTGCAAAACAGCAAGTCCTTGCTCCGAGGCTGCCCGCTTTGGGCCCTGCATGGCTGTGGCACACAGCAAAGCAATTTATTCCATTCAGTAAGGACCAGAAGTGCTGGTGGGTGTCTGGACATTTCCCCCTAGTGCTGCAGGGAAATTTCCCAAGTGAGTCATGAAACAGCGGGTGCTTTGGGTTGAGCACAGGAGGTGCAGCGAGGTCTGCACTTAGACAACTGCCAAGGAAGAAAACATGACCTTGCTGCCTTTGGGCTCCCATGTAATCCATTTACACAATGAACCACTTGTGCACAGTAATCATGTGCTGCTTTAGCACAGCAAAGTAATGCAGATTGTGCCTGGAAGGTTTTTCATTAAATTGCTCTTGACTAGAAAGCACTTAAATGTTTTCTTCCGATGGGTGTATAGGTGACACTAAGCACAAGTTAGAAGCTGATGGGAAGAAATGGACCACAACCAGCACGCTGACAGTCCTCGCCTATGGGCCCAATTCAACAGCCAGCTGCCTCGTGCACCACCAAGCACTAGGAGAAGAGAAGCTGATGGCGTCTTTCCAGTTTGAGGACCTCCAGAGGACAGGTACTGCAGGCCTCTTCAGCAGCGGCGATCCCATTTTACCACTCTGAGGTAGTGAATGTTATGCAGATACACAGGTAAAGCTGAAGCCCATAGTCTACTGCCCCATGTGTGGAATCTGGTTTTAAATGAGAAGGCTACCTGGGGCAAAAGAAGAACTCCAAACTCACATTTGGGGCCTTTTTCTGTTTCTTAACACCTTAAAATCCATTAAACATTAAGCCACAGCAGCCCAGGCAGGTCAGTTCCCCAATGCTCCTGCTAGAGCTCAGGTGATATTTGGCCTAAAACTTTAAAGATAATTCAAAGTTTATGTTCTCAAAAAGCTGTGAGCTTCCCATGTCTTCTGCACATTAGGCACATCCACCTGGAAAGCTAGCAGGGTGTAAATGTTGTAAATTAACACTGAAGCTGTTTGTCTAATAATAATACACATGCTTCTGAGAACAAGCAATCTACAGGTAGGCATTAATTGCTTGGCCTTTTTTTAATTAATGCACAGGTCAGATAAACACAGCATTTATTATAGAAAGTATGTAGCGCTTTTACCTAGAGCTAGGGCTGAAAGGAGCAGTTACCATCAGTACTGGGGCATATTTTGCTGGCCCGTCAGAACCGCTGTGTTTTTTTCCCCAGTGACCACTGCAGTGTCATACCTAAACAGCAGCACAGCCTCTGCTCCAAGCTACCCACAGCATACGGGTAAGGGTTTCACTTTCATTTTATTCCTCGTTTCATAGCATTAAATATATTCATAGACAGGGAAGCTGAAGGTGGGAGGGTAGGACTGTAAGTCTAACCACAGATCTGATAGAGCACACAGGCAGTCTGGAGCATGGAGCATACACAGCAGATTTTGGTTTTCGAGGAGCAGTTCAATGGCGAAGTGTATCTTCTGATTTTTCTCTTGTGTTTGGGGGGGTTTCCTTTAGGATCTGAACGACCAACTGTCCCTTCTGCAGTACCAGAGGATCCAGTAGTTACCAGCTCAGCATCAACACCAACCCAGCAAAACCTCCAACCAGATGTCACATCTACTTGTAAGTTTGGTCTTAGTTACGTGAATTTACCAAACCAGGACAGAAATGCTACAGAGAACAGCACTGAATTCCACATTACAAACAAGTGCATAACATAAAACACCACATTTCTTGCTTGTGCAAGGAACCCTCAGCTTTACAGCCATGAAAGCGAAGTCTCTCTTCAGATGCAGAAGATCAGCATTAGCAGCAGCAGCCAGACCGGTCCCTGTCACAGCCCGGTGTGAGCCCAGGCTGAGGTTTCTCTGGACGGCTGCACTAGGTGGCACTGTGCAACAACGGTTATTTGTGCACATAGGGCTGCAGGTTGCAGTTACTGAACTGAGGAGTTGTTTCCAGCGGAATTAAAAGCTCCAGTGCCCAAATCGGTTGGCCAAAATCCACCAGGGTGGGCGCATGCACCTCCTAGTGTGACAGGCCCTGCAGTGAAAGATCAATTGTTTGTCTTAGAAATACAGGAACTCTTTGTTTGTGTTTGCTTAAAAGCGCTACATCAGTGATTGCAAACATCTCAGAATGGCTACATCTTGATAAACAATTCCTACATATGTTTACAAACATACATGGAGAGGGAGCTTGAATCTTTAACAGGACTTTCACTAGGTGTGCTTACATACCTGATAAGGAAGAAAATCTCTTATGAATGTAAAGTTTTGGTAGACACAGCATGCATTATCATTTTAGTTCTGCAAGTCAAAATTAATTATACAAGGTTGTATTGTCTGTGTGCATAAGAAAGTCAGAGCTCACCTCTCTGTTTGTGCAGGGTCTGAAGCAACGCCAGCTGCAGCAGGAAAGGAAGAATTTACTGGTTCATCGGGTTATCATGTCCCCAGTGGTAAGATCTTGCGTCTTCAGACATGAGTGGCAGTGACAAAGAACGGGGATTCTCACACTGGGTGAACTGTGAGCTATAAAGGCAATAAAAGAATAGTCAGGGATATGAATGCCAAAAATATGTCTGCTTTATGAAAAAGGTTGCATGCTCATTTCTGGTTTTGCAAGCAAGAGAAGCAAACTGGTGAACAGAGAAAGCCCCCAAATGACCAAAGATTCAAAGCTCAGCTTTGTTTTAATTTGGCAGTAAATGGGAACCACCGAGTTCAACAATGTGTAAGAGACTGTGACAATTTTCTTTTCATAAAAATCTTTGGATTAAAATGAAATACAGTGTTAAGGAAGTGAGCACAGAGCTTTAAGTCAAGGGCTCCAGAAGTCCCTTTCTGCTGCAGTACCAGGTGCCCTGCTAAGGAAATACATATTTCTTACGCATCCCTTTGCTCTTCAGAGAAATAATGTTCTCCTTTCCTTTCCTTCAGGGACTGAAACAGCATTCAGTGGCAATGTCACAGAACAGGAACTTTCCAGGACAGAAGCCTCACAACCAAGTGAAAATATAACTGTGATTCCTACCATCGCCTTTGGTACGAACTCTTTTACACCAAGCTGGTTCTCTCTGACCATGTATCCACCTCCAAACCTTTTGTCAGTACACTAGGGTCATGCTGGCTTGCAATCTTGAGGAGAGACCACAAAACCCAACCATTTTTATCCTCTAGAAAAAAGCTAAATTTTACTGTTTGTTGTGCCAGAGCACGAGTCCACTGATTTCAGTCAGTTTTTCTTGTTCATTCAAGAAGACAAAAATTGACCTTACATCCTAAAATTAAGTCCAATAGGGTGACTTCTGCTCTCCCACCATGTTCATCTAGCCTGGTCCAGGATATATTGTTCTTGTCTTAATGACCAGAGACTCACAGGAAGCTACTTAACAACACAAACATACGCCTGACTCTTTTACAGATCAAGATCTGAAATTTGAAGGCATCAAAAAGAGGAAGAATAATCTCTTGCTGCCAATCTTGGTGGCTGCTCTGATTTTCGTGCTGCTCATCATTGTCCTGCTTTTTATGATGAAGCTGAAAAAAGCTCATGGAGTGTGGAAAAGAGGTAGGTGATGGCCCTGTCCGAGCAACTGCTGACACTGCTTTATTCAGAGGGGCTGGAGAGCTGAGGTGCCTGGTAAGCAGGGACAAGACATGGCTCCTCCAGCCACCCATTAAATGTCCTTCTCCCACAGACAGTGACCGTGACTTGCTGCAAACAACTGTTGAAGCGTTCCTATAACTGATGGCCTCAGGCCACGCTTCAGCAGACGTGAGGTGCCACAAAAGCCAACAGAATTGCTGTCTTAAGCATATTTCTTAGATGGTCAGGATGATTGAGCCCCCATTTTATAACTAGTCTCTCAGGATTTTTATGCTGAAGGGAAAGA
>NW_010194642.1:47227-49229 GCF_000695765.1 Mesitornis unicolor
TCATGGAAAAATATCACCACCTTAATTACATTTGTTTTCTGCACAGAAAATGATGTTTCAGACCAGACATTGGAGAGTTATAAATCCAAATCTAATGAAGACAGTCCAGGCCAGGAGAAGAACGGACACGGTAAAAAGCTTTAACCAACATAAACTAATTTCTGTTAGAGCACTGCTACTGACCACAGCCAGAGCAGACCACAGTCAATCTTACTGTACAGAGATACTTGCCAACTACACATTTTAAACCTGAATATTCTAAACCCAAACCTTTCATACCCAGAGGTCCACTACAGATATTATAGCTTCAGCAAGAAGCATACAAAATGAAAACCATTGCTTTTTATTTGATAGGTTAGGCTGGATAATCACAATGGGTTTATCTAGTTTCTAAATATAATCTACTGAAACGCTATTAAATACAATATGTGTGGTATGTACTAGGAATGCTGCTGTTGTTAAACTGTCCTGAGCGGCTCTTGTCTGATGTCCCCACCAACAAAGCATCCGTGCTGCATCAGCCCTGTCCTCAGCCTCTGATGAGGGATGGAGGCAGCTCTGTCAGCTTCTTCAGCTGGGGTATTTCTGCTCCACGCTTGGTCTTTTGTCTAAACAAAGGCAGCTTTTGGTAGATGAATAAGCCCAGATGGTAAAAATGAGGGAAAATTGCCAGCATCTTTCAACATGAGCTTATTGCAGCTCCTAAACTGCATTAAAAGAGAAAGGGGCTCATAATTATTGTCAAAATATTTTCAAAACTTTCCTTCTTTTTCAGTTTTTTTAAGTACAAAATATTTGAACCATGCAGGTTCCCCCCCACCCTTTTAGAAAATGAGTAATAGATGTCTGTTGATCTTTCAGTTGTCAATCAGAAGTCCAACATGCAATATGTAACAGAAGGATATGTGGAAACAACGCAGAAAAATCCAGGAGAGAAAAACATTGCAATAATAAGCGAGAAAGTGTTTGAATGTGGAAAGGAAACAGATGTATAGCAATGGCAAATCTGTGCAATGTGCAGAAGCACGGCTGTTTCCTGCTATTTATATTGCAGCATTCAGGTATCAATATGGTTTCAAGAAGCAGAAGTACAAATGGCCACCCTCAATCCAAAAGCCAGTTGGGATTGGTTTTCCTGAAACAGTGCACCAGGCAGATGGAACCGGTGCTCCTAGGAACCTGTTAGCATTGAACACACTGTTTTACCTGTAGTCCTCAGAGGATTTCATTAACCACTGCCAGAAACAGAGCTCACCGATCCCATCTCAGGTCCTGTCAGCAGTTGGGGTCCTGGCAAGAGAACACGCAATTAGCCCTGAGGACCACAGGATATGAAGATATAACCTGGACGTCCAGCTGTATTTAATCAAGCAGGAGAGCATCCCAATGTCCAAATTATAAAAAAAAACCCACAACAGCATGTTGTCCCCCTTGCTAGGACTTCTGCCTCAGTTTCTCACCTGCACAATGATAACATCGGAGCATCAGCACCAGTCTGCAAGGGGCCCTGAAACCAAAACATTTCAGTGCTACAACTCTACAGTCTCCCACATCACCTAAGCTTCCAGAGGTGTTATGGATAATATGGAAGTCTTTAAATAAGGGGTTGGCAACGATGAAGAGGATGCATGACACATGATGCGCCCCAAATCCAGGGGACAATCGCCAGGACTTTACACCCGCAGAGCCCCGCCACGCCATCACTGGGAACTACTTCTGTTGCAGAAAGATAAAACTGAATTCCTGAAATAAAGGGAATTTACCTTACAACAGAAAGCTGTATTTATTTTCCCCGTTAGACACCATTGTTTCTCACTAGAAGAAAAATGCCGAAAACTATTTTTGAATACCGAATTAAATAAATGCTCGTGAAGCGACCGCTAGGAATAATTTCGTTTTTTAAGTGGAAAACGGCTTCCCCCTGCAGCCTCCGCCCAGCCCGGGCGCTACCACGCTCCCCGCGGGGGATACGCGCTCCCCCCGCCGCCCTGGCGCTTGGTAG
>NW_010194643.1:0-3530 GCF_000695765.1 Mesitornis unicolor
TTAAATAGAATAATTAGATTACAAGCTGTAGAAAAATAATTGTAAATACTACTGGAGATGCACTAGGATTAATTGCGAAACAAAATACTCAAATGAGAACTGCTTTGTATCAGAATCGCTTGGCTTTAGATTATTTGCTAGCACAGGAAGGAGGTGTTTGCAGAAAATTTAACCTTAGTAATTGTTGTTTAAAAATCGATGATGAAGGAGAAGCTGTAGATGAACTTGTGAAAGAAATGAGGAAAATCTCACATGTCCCAGTTCAGACTTGGAATGGAATTGACTTAGAAGGATTTTGGAAAGGCTTTATGGGCAATGATTGGTTTACTAAGATTGGGATTGTTATATTAGGGTCATTCGCAGGACTGTTAGTAATTCCATGTTTAATACCTTGTTTTATTAGACTAATTCATTCGGTCATACAGGGAATGCAGATAACTGCAGTACCTGCTGATTTAGAACCGGAAAAAGGAAAAACTCATTCCCTAATGATACTAAAAACAAAAGAAGATCAATATTATCAAAAAGAAAATGGGGAATTGTGAGATGTGTCAGTCTGATTCATGTTAAAATAATGTGGAGGTCATGGGGAAGATGCGACCTCTGGGGCTATTTTGGCTGTCCTTGTACAGAGAACAGAGTGAGAAGAAGTAGAACGGAGTGTATAGTTGTATAAGATTCATAAATCATTTATCACACATGCAACTCATGTACCCAATAATCCTCATTTGCATATTCATGGGTATCACCCATTATATGCATTTGGCCAATAATGAAGCAAAAGGTCATTTTGTAGTCATTGAAGAAAGGGATGAGTCTTGGGAGAAAGCTGTTCCAATTCCTTGGGACCCCCTCCCATGCCCAACCTTATCTGCTTCTCAAGGTTTTCTGCTTGCATAGCTTATCAGTCCACATTCCTTCGTTGGCAACATCTGTGTTTAGTATCTTCACAATGACTGAGGCAAATAAAAATTAGGAGCTTCACACAAGCATATCAAACCTGTATTTGTTAAAGTCAGTGGAACATTGTTGGCCCCTCCTTGGAAGTGTTCAAAGACAGGTTGGATGGGGCTTTGGGCAACCTGGTCTAGTGGCAGGTCTCCCTGCCCATGTCAGGGGTGGTTGGAACTAGATGATCTTTAAGGTCCCTTCCAACCATTCTATGATGTTATGATTCCATGATCTACCAACATATGCCCAATGGAGTAGTTTCTAATAAGCTTTGGTTATTTGGTCCTTGTGGTTCTGGTTTCCACTGTGCAGATAAGCTATATTCCTCAGAAAATAACAAAAAACTCAGAGGCCTCCTCACAGCTATTGTAGCATACACTGTTTTACAGAGAGAGATATTTTTATGAACCTAAATTGCAGGTTTAGAGATGCTATAAGTACACAAAATCCTGTTCGTGCTGCCTGCATAATCGCTATTTTTGACAAGGTAATTGAGAAGGAAGTAGATATTTTCAAAATATTCCTACAGAAAAAAAAATAAAATCTGAATTTAGCCCCAACTGAACTGGTAAAATGGAATAATATTATTTGTGCTCTTAAGTTTGTGTTTAATTGTGTAATACAGTAAAAAATAAAAAAGACATGCAGTTAGCAGTATTTTTTTTGAGAAAGCTAAGGACTCAAACTCTTTCTTGTGCATCTAAAACTTTGGGGTTTTTTATCAAAGGCATTTTGTTCAAACTAGTTATAAAATTGCAGCAATAAAATCAGATGTCTCCTGGAAAGGTGATATGATATATAGCAACTTTCAAACATAATAATTTCGTAAAATGTGTTCTTTTGATAGTGCAAGTATTTGCATTACCTACCTATAAAATTTTAGAGGGAAGCAGTTGAGCTTTTAGCAACCTATTGAACAACTAAAAATATTGTTTCTTTTGAAAATCCATATTCTGTACTGAGGTCCCATTGCTTGTCCTTTTACTGTCCCATAAATGTATTAATTACTACCAGACAGTTCTGTATGAAAGGAAAGTCATATTGCTGCTGGAGCAAACGTCCACAGTCCCTGCTTTCTAATCATCTGTTTCATTTTTCTCATATCCCTTGAGATCATCTTCATGTGGTCATGTTTTACCTTACCCTCATTTCACTGCACATTGAACTGTATAAAGGTTCTCTTTCAGCCCTACACAGCCCTATAATGTCTGGTGGTTTCACTCTCTGAGAAAGTTGAGCTGAAACATAGGTGTTCTTAAGCACTATTCCCAGAGGGTGAATTAGTGGCAGATGAAGGAATAAGTCAGAAAGTGAATCTCTTCATATTGTAGGCACAAATTATTATATTTCTTAAATTTATTGTTCAGGATTAAATACTTCATGTGGCAGTCTATTATCCCCTGCAGTATTTTCTTTCTGACTCAGTGTTGTCAAAGTGTGGTAGTGTTCAAGCTCAGCCATAAACATGTGACTCTTGCTGAGTAGATCCTGTAGGAAATGCTTCTTATCAGTTAAAAGTAACTTAAAAGGAATCAGTTAACCATTACCCGATAGGAAAATAATTTTTTTTGTCATTCAATTCACAACATATATATTTCTAAATTTGTATGCATTTGTATATATTAATATCTTTGATGTATTTCTTCTGACACTATGACATAATGTCACAGAAACAACAGTATCCATATTTGAGGCAGCCTAAACCCCAGAAGCTTCTGTACCAAAGTTGCACCTGGTAAATCCAGTGTATTAACATGCAAGTGAAGCTCAGCTTCTGAACAGCCCTGGAGAAAACTCCTGAATGCCTTAGGTGGCTGAGGGAGCTGGGGTTGTTTAGTCTGGAGAAAGGGAGACTGAAGAGAGAGTTTATCACTCTCTACAACTACCTGAAAGGAGGTTGTAGCGAGGTGGGGGTCGGTCTCTTCTCCCTGGTAGCTAGTGACAGGACAAGGGGTAATGGCATCAAGTTGTGCCAGGGGAGGCTGAAGTTGGATATTAGGAGGAATTTATTTACTGAAAGGGTTGTCAAGCATTGGAAGAGGTTGCCCAGGGAGGTGGTGGAGTCACCATTCCTGGAGATGTTTAAAAGACGAGTAGATGTCGTGCTTAGGGACATGGTCTAGTGGAGGACATATGGCTGGATTGTTGGTTGAACTTGATGAACTTAGAGGTATTTTCCATTCTGTGGTTCTGTGATTCCTTTTACAGTTTTTTTACCTCACAACGCCTGTACACACACTTGTAAAACCAAGGTTGGTTTTCCATCCCATTTTCTCGTGTCTTATCCCTGGTCATGCAGGCAAAACCATAGGGTATCTCATGATGTGTGTTGTTTGTCTTGAGCAGGTCTGGCAGGAGCACGCTTTCTCCTGATGGCTGAAACATTCATTGGTACTGAGACATTTGTTGGTATAGATAGGGAGTTTAACTTATCCTCTATCTTGTACAATCTTGCAAACACCTTATTGAACAGTTTTTTCATGTGTTTTTTCCACAGCTGAGACACTTGCTCATGATAAAGAAGAAATGCTGTCTGCATAACTCCGCAGTCAATGGTCTAATTCACGCAGTGTTGTCAC
>NW_010194644.1:0-785 GCF_000695765.1 Mesitornis unicolor
CTGTCTTCCCACGCAGGGGACTGGGTACCCAAAGTACTGCTGGATCTCCTGCTAAAGGCTGAGGCATCCTCGTCCCTGATTACTACGTTTCCCCCTGCATCTACTAGAGGGGGGAGACTCTCCTTAGTCCTCCTTTCATTGCCAATGTATTTGTGACCCTCTGCTCCGGAGCCCTTCACCTTGGTGACTGACATAGGATCAGTCATCAGTTAGGATGCATACCCAGGGAAATTTCCAATCAGAGCAATGAGAGTCTGGATCAGCTTTTCAATGGGAATTTGAGTGTACAAAAATCAGATTAAAGATGGAGCTGGATCAGTTTACGCATCTGAATTGTAATGAGAGAGATCATCATGTATGAGACCCCTTTTGGTTCCTTTTCTAAGCCTTATGATCATTCCAGTAGTGCTCTCACTCTTCCTGTACTCCCCCCCCTTTGGCAGAGAGGTGTTAAAATACAGGGAAACACAAAGCGAGACCATCTTCTTTTCCACTAATAAAAATGTGATGTTTTTATTCAGATAACGTTTGAAGAAAAACCCCCACTATTTTTCAACGCATTTTGTCCACTGTGGCCAATGACTGTGACTCTGCACTCTATGCTCTAGACACCTCTGCTCTTTTTTCCAGTCACTCTTTGCAAATTTCTGCTGTACTGCTGTGAACTGCTGAATTTTGCAAATATGGGGAACTTGTTAAAAGTGATAATGGCAACTAAAACACAAATATTGTACGTCCTTTTAGATTTAAGGACCGTTAACAGCTAAGACCACAAACCGACAATT
>NW_010194645.1:0-12296 GCF_000695765.1 Mesitornis unicolor
TATATTTTAAAAAATATATTAAGACTGCTTTTTTGCTCAGTATAATTGAATATTTTTCTTCTGTCATTCTTTCCTGGAAATCCCACAGGATCATGGTGGCTGAGTTGGGTAAGAATTCAGGTTTCAAATACATTGTCTTTAAACTCAGAATCTAATTGGATTCAAATTTCTTGTCCAATTGTTTCCAGCCCTTAAACTCCTAGTAATAATTCAGTTCTTCTGAACATTCTTACTGAGGAAGTGTTCAAAGATTATTTACTTTGTATTAAATAGTTTGCATGCAGGCACTGGCTAAACTTTAATAGGGTTTTTTGCCTTATTTTGAATTCTTTATCCTTTTGGTAGATGTGCATCAGAAGTGAAACAAATCAGTGTTTTAAAAACAGTTTTTATAGCCTTGTTTAAGAAGATTTATATAGAGATTGTGGTGAAAATGAGGTAACATGATCTGGGCATCTTGCTTCTGACACTGCTAGATTGCTTTGTAAAGACAACTGTCTTAGGGTAAAATAGAAATAAAAACCGAGAGGAAATCTGAGGAAGACACCTCTGGGCACTAGTCTTTTGGATGTTTGTGTGTTATATAGTAGACTTGCTATGCTGGAATCAGCAGAAATCTATTTTCTGTGTGCTTCATCGATTTGCATAAATCAAATTAGTTCACAAACACGAGAAAGCATTGGTCTTACTGATACATTGAAGTCTCCTGTTTAACCATGTTCTGAGTATGGTGCATTGGTATAAACAGTTGTTCTCTATTTCTTGCAGTAAGTCAAACATTTTTTTTTGAGTCTTTGAGTTTTCTGGATGTATGTTCAAAAAAAGTCTCTAGTTTGCACTATACAAAATCTTTAATGCTTCATAAAAATAAGTTTGAACTTTTTTTTTTTGAGAAAGCTAGAAAATATGAGAGAGAAGCTTTGAACTGTGCTACATTGTTACTTTAGGAATGGCCATAAGGATTTGCATTTTTTTTCAGAACTGAACATAAACTATTAATTAAAAAAAATTATATGAACCAAAATATAGAACATTAATCAATTTCTTATATAGAGCACTTCATCTCTGCCAACAATAGGCAGCCTATGTTTAAACTAATACCTTGTTTAAGAGGAGCTGCTAATAGCAAAGACTGAATTTTATTTTATTCTTGATGTCTTAAGTGCCCCCAGTTGTGTGATTGACAAGAATATATCAGTGTTGCCACTTCGGTTTTGCAATAAAATTTTTAGAAACATTAGCATTTAGGCAGAAGTCATCGTACTTAAATTTTTTTTAGATGCTTGAGAAGCTTTAGCAAAGCACAGAGCAGCACCTCTATATGGAAAGCAATATAGGTCATATTTTTAAGCTCATCTAAGGCACTGCTGTGGAGTTCAGGAAATGGCCATGCAGTTCAATTAGAATGTGTAGCTATTGCTCTATGCAGTCTACCAACAACCTGGAGAGCTACAAACAAGTGTCAGTTGTGAGTCTCTTATCTATACTCCACGTTCAACCCTGCTAATAAGGAGAGATTTTTGAAGCATGGAGGAAGCTTGTATTAAAAGGAAATACAACACTGTAGAATAAGATACAAATATCTCTTCTTTAGCTGTCTGGTACTTTGCCACAATATATCAGATAAAGCTTCATCTGCTAGAGACAAAAACCTCACCAACAGTATGAGATTGTTTTTTATAAGATCCACACCGGCATTCCCTATGTAGTTCTCAAGATCAGGCTGTAATTTTATAGTCAAGACTGCCACTAACCAGATGGCAAGATCCACCTAGTTTTCTAGGAGTGGTAATCCAACTGGAGTATATCTCACTTAGGAAGATACAAGCCAGTGTGTCCTGTGATTTTTATCTGTGTATAATGCTTTGGATAGCAGTGTTGCACTTTCAGCTACCTGCTAACCTTGTCAAGTCTGTGTCAGTGGCTGATGACCCACAATTCGTTCAGTACTTGAGGTGCTTTTACTGAGGATAAGGTTGCTGTACTGTCCTATGTCATGTTTGAGCTCCATGAGGACATGAGGATCACCTCATGTCCCATATCACATGATGGCAAAAGAAATTAAGGCTTGGTTTCGTTTTCCCTCCCACCACCTCCCTTTCATTAAGACTAGACCCACCACCATGTTTCTTTAATACAAGTAAGGTTAGAGAGTAGTCTCAACTGCAGACAGATTTGTAATTAATTCTTTCTTGCCATCAGGGAGACTGAGACCAAGAATAAGATTTTCATCTTAATGAAGTTGATCTCAACATGGACTTATGTTGGAGGAAGACAAGTCTTCCAATGAGACAAAAGTCACCAGATAAACTGCTGTGTTATGGTTCAAAAGGTTGGGCTGAGAACTATTCGGCAGTGGGTAAAAGTGATTGGAAGTGCTGTGTGAGGTGCTCACAAAACCTGGTGTATCAATTGCTAAACTGTCTCCAAGAATGTGGTTAGATAAGAGCATGGAAGACGTAAAAGTCTGTGGGGGACTCTATACCATCAGCTTGTTAAACTGTCTTGGTTCCTCTGGCAGAAGCCTGAGGCGGTCCTTGCTGGAGCATGTACCTAGACACCTTCTCTCTGGTGGCTGTGAACCCACCATCCCAGGCTGCCAGAGTGTAGACTTATGATGATGCTTGAGTCATCTTGGTTCTCTTTGTTATCTCTAGGTCTGTGTACCATTCTTCAACCTGCTGTCTTTCTCCTTTTCACCAGTTCTTGCAAGTGAATTAAACACCGTTCAACAGTCAGTGTCTGCTGGGTAATAAGTCTCCTTTTCATATCACAAAGGGAAGCAATTCATCAAGTATTGAATTGTTAAACTTTTAGTTCATGTTTTTGAACCAGAAATTTCTTAGTCAACATTAAGTTAGAAACTGACCATTTGAACGTTGTTTTACTCGCTTTGAAGTGGTTAGATCATGCATTTAATAATGCACACTGGGATTTCTACTGCACTTTAAATTGACATAGAATTTTCTTGGAGGGTTATAGGCATTTCCAATCATTAGAAAACTGAAATGAGACTAAATGGACCATGTTCTTGATATAAAGTATTGTTATGACATGCAGTGAGTCAAGTAAACACAATTTATGTTCCACCATTTTCCTTGGAGATGCATTTCACTTGATCAGGTTCTCTTTTTCAGCAAAATGTGAATGTACAAGACCATATGGAGTTCCTGGCCAAATTTAGCAATAAAAAAAACCCAAAATCTGTTTTATCTATCACTTCTTGAAAGCTGAAATTTCTGATAGTGATATAAAACCAAAAGTCTTTTATTTTGGTTTGTAGCTAGGGATGCAGTTGAACTTTATTTAATTGGTTTAATTCATTTTTGAACTTGCGTTCAATCATAGAATCATTGAATTATTTAGGTTGAAAGGGAACTTAAAGATCATCCAGTCCAACCCTCCTGCCATGGGCAGGGACACCTCCCACCAGGCCAGGTGCTCAAAGCCCTGTCCAACCTGGTCTTGAACACTTCCAGGGACAGGGCAACCACAGCTTCTCTGGGCAACCTATGTCAGCGTCTCACCACCCTCATGGTAAAGAATTTCTTCCTCATATCCAGTTTAAGTCTACCCTTTTCCAGTTTAAAACCACTACGCCTTGTTCTATCACTACATGCCTTTGTAAACAGTCCCTCCCCAGCTTTCCTGTAGGACCCCTTCAGGAACTGGAAGGCTGTCATAAGAACCCCCTGGAGCCTTCTCTTCTCCAGGCTGAACAGACCTAGCTCAGCCTGTCTTCATAGGAGAGGTGCTCCAGCCCTCCGATCATCTTCATAGCCCTTCTCGATCCCACTGTCCACATCAATTACAAAGATGGTAAACAGTACCGATCCCTGGGGAACACCACTCATCACTGATCTCCATTTGGACATTGAGCCATTGACCGCAACTCTGAGTGTGACCATCCAGCCAATTCCTTATCCAGCTAGTGGTCTATCCATCAAATCCACATTTCTCCAGTTTAGTGATTGGTATGCCATGCAGGACAGTGTTGAACTCTGCTCAAGTCCAGATAGATAATGTCAGTTGCTCTTCTCTTACTCACTGAAGCTGTAAGTCTATCATAAAAGGTCACCAAATTGGTCACAATTTGTCCTTGGTGAAGTAGTGTTGGTTGCCACCAACCACTGCATCCTCTTTCTCCCTCTGCCTTAGGAGAGCGTTCAGGAGGATCTGCTCTGTGATTTTGCCAGGCACAGGACTGACTGGCTGACAGTTTCCTTGGTCTTCCTTTATCCCCTTTTCGAAAAAGAGATTTATGTTTCCCCTTTTCCAGTCAGCTGGGACTTCACCAGACTGCCATGACCTTTCAAATATGATGAATAGTGGCTTGGCAACTTCATCTGCCAGTTCTCTCAGGACCTATGGAGGAATGTCATCGGGTCCCATGGACTTGTGCACCTTCAGATTCTTTAGATGGTCTCGAACCTGATCTTCGCTTACAGTGGGCAGATCTTCCTTCTCCCAGTCCCTAACTTTGCCTTCTGTGACTTGGGCAGTGTGGCTAGAGCCCTTGACAGTGAAGACCAAGGCAAAGAAGGCACTGAGCACCTCAGCCTTCTCTGTATCCCTTGTGACCAGTTCTCCATTTTCCATCCAAAGAGGGTCCACATCTTCCCTAGCCTTCCTTTTATCACTGATGTGCCTATAAAAATTCTTCTTGTTCCCCTTTACATTCCCAGCTAGTATTAATTTTATCTGCTCTTTAGTTTTCCTAACCTGATCTCTGGCTGTTCACACAACTCTTTTGTAATCCTTCCAGCTAACCTGTTTTCACTATGTCTAATGAACTTGTGATAAATATTATCACATGTAGCTTTACTACCTTGCCTTACTACTTACTCTCTTCACGAATTCCAGCTTTTCAGTGTTTTCTGAATTCTAATGAAGTTTCATTAGTTGGAGAATGTGTGGGACCTACTCTTTGTTTATGTTGTCTTTTTCCCATGTTCGCTTTATTGGTTATGTCAGTAAAGCAGTCTTATATGCTTATATGCATAGATGCAGTAAACACTTAAACGTGTTATTGAATTTCCATTCCACTGTAAGTTAAATTGTTATTTAACCGCTGCTGTCATTGCTCATATGTGAGCTTCTTCAGCAGTTAGTAGCATTATGTTCTTTAAAGAAGTTCAAGCTATTGAAGTCTCATGAAAAAAGCATGAGTCTGATGGGAATAAAGTGAACTTACGCATTTTATTGTCAAAGGTAAGGGGTGCAAAATTATCCTTTTGGCAAGAGTCAGCATTCTTACAGTGAGGACAACAAATTGCTCAAAAGATAAACCCATTAATCAGGCATGTTGCCATTTTTTGAGCAAAATAAATGTATTGACCTTTTGCCACATAGGTACTTGCACATCTATGTACTTTCTTTCCATATTTGAAAGCCGATAGATTGTCTTCCAGTGTCTCTTGAGCAAGCAATTCTATAACTGATTTTGTTTTTCTGAGGTGTTTTATAAAGTGGTGGAAGGAATTCATAGAAACATAAACAACTGGAAGACTTAATCATATAAGTTTCTCTTCTTTTGAAGTCTCTTAAATGATATAAATTATTATCACGTGTAGGAATAACTGCTAGGTTTTTATCCCATAAGTGACAAATAATAAGGCAACTGATGATTTTGTATTTTGAAATGAACAGATGGTGTGTTGTAACATCTAACCATAACAGTGGTGTGGGAGACTTCTTGTTTTGTTTCAGGACTGGATTTTTTTTTTGGTTCCTTTTTGTTGTTGTTGTTTTCATTTTTGTTTTTGTTTTGTGTTTTTTTTTCAGTTAGAAACTAACATTTTCTCTCTCTTTGTAGTTTTCTGAAGGGTATGAAAAGGATTGGTGTTAGATTTCTTTCTTTGCATGCCTTTACAGCCATTTCTTACATGCCTTTACCTATGTAGCTATTATGGCTTGCTTTGACAGATAACTAAACTGATGTTATTGCAAATCAAATACATGGAAAAAAAACTTCATGTGGGGATGTTTTATATCGAGATTCATTATTAGCTTCTTTGCTTTAGACTTATGACTATAGTCTGAGAATTAGTTAGTTATTCCAGGGCCATGACATGCTGTGACGAAATTGTAAAGCCTCACATTGGCTAGCTTTTAAAATTGCCCTCTTTCAATAGGCCTTGTGATAGTAAGTTAGTAGGTGCTAGGAACCCTTACAAGTAGAATAAAGTAATTTATTAATCTGAATTTTTCTTTTAATTCTGCTGAAGCCTTACAAGTTTCGTTTGATACCAGTGAACCCTTTTAGTTGTGGCAGGGGTGAAAGAATCAGTTAACTACTCCTTAGTATTTTTGAAAGTGTGCAAAATGCATAGATAAATTCAAGGCAAGGATTTTAAGTATTTGCTGAAATACATGTTAGTGAAAATCTGAAGTAGACCTGTAGTCTGAGGACTTAAAGATTAATTGAAAGTTATCTTCAGCAGTAATATCAGAATATATGTATTGTTAAATAACAATATCAGCAGGATCTGACTTAAGACAGAGGCTTTGATTGGTAAGAGGAGGCTCACTGTTGCTGTAAAATGGGTGACTAACATAGCCAGCAGTCGAGCTTGAAGCTGCTTCAGCTCTGAATTATTCAACCAGATGGAGCTTAAGAAGTGTGAAGTATTTGTACCCCACACCATTGCTGGAGATGGTTTTTTGGCATCAATATACAGTATTGATCTGTTCTCAAAACATTTTGCAAGGCTGTAGGACTATATCACATGGTATTATCCATTTTGCCGATTCCTTTTCTCAACCACCTACTCTACACTATTGCTCCTCATTTTAGGAGAGGATATAAATATTAATTTTTTTCTTAGGCTGTAAAACTCTTGAGTTGCTGGATGAGAAGTTCAATAAAGGTTGGCCTAATTCTTGTCCCAGAGCTGCTGAAGTCACTTTTCCTTATAGGTATTGTGTCATATGTCCTTCTGCAGGGAAAGAGCTCTAGAGGGAAAAGGTGGAGGTGTAACAGCAACAGTTTATTTACCAGGTTCATTGCTGATGTGTGTTGGTGTTACAGGAAGAGCAAAAAGAGCAAAAAAACCCAGTTTTCAGTTTCTGAATGGGCAGTGCTCTATATTTATATTTTCAACAGTATAATCTGTGGAAAAATACCCGGTCCTGCTATCTACTGCTGTTTCTCAGGTAACAATACACGGTGTTCAAACTGCCCTGCCTACTGTGGATCTATCTATTATATAGTTGGGAAAAGATAACTCATACTTAAATAAAACCCAAGTGTTGTTCCTCTGCTTGTCATAAAACCATAATTAATTTAAAAGTAATGTTAATTTTCACAGGATAAGTCACTGATCAGGGAATAACACAAAATATGGAAAGACTTTTACACAAGAAAGATGGTTTTTTTTCCCCTCTATGCATGAGAGAGATTACAGACAGGAGGAATAATAGACTACAAAATCCTGGATGAAATATATAGGATCAGTGTGGGCTTCTGACACAAGAAACAGGAGTACCATCAAAAAAAACTTGTTGAAAATTTGTCCAGAATCTCAAGAGATTACAGAAGACTGCAGAAGATTACTTTAAAAATGTAGAATACTATGCTCACTGTGAAACTGGAAAGGGCTAAATATGGAGTGGAAAGGAACTACTACTCATGTCTGAACATGTCTTAACAGTTTTGAAAGGCTGACCTCAGCTCCTTTAGAAACAAAGCTTACCATGAAAGCTCAGTGACTTCCAATAGGGTCAAATTGCTGTATGTAGCCCCTTAAATTTCAGCAGCTGAGCCTCTTGTCCAATTTCTGAGTTGTTCCTCTCCCCCCCCTTAGAGGTTCTCTTGACAAACTACACTAGGAAGAAATTCTTCAGTACAAGGGTGGTGAGACACTGGCACAAGTTGCCCAGGGAAGCTGTGGATGCTCTCTCACTGGAAGTGTTCAAGGCCAGGTTGGATGGCACCTACAGCAGCCTGGTCTAGTGGGAGGTGGCAGGAGGATTTGGAACTAGATGATCTTTAATGTTTATTAGCATTTCAGGCTTTTGCATACAGCTTCTTTGGTATGCCTCAGAAGCTGGTAGTTTTAAAGTTTCATTAATGACTCTAGACTTTGAATTACAGTTCTGGTACAAAGATCTGCTCATTTGTATACTGCATCGCTAAGATCAACTAATTCATATGAAATACTTGGTCACTGTGTTGTAATCTATCATTGTGGACATTTCAGCCATGTTTTAGGTTGTGTAATTAACTATGAAATATCTCAGTCTTTTGGCTGCTACTTCTCTCTCATGTGCCTTACGATTTTACTAGTCACTCAAGGATGAGATTTTTTTCTTCTTTAGGAGTTAAGATACCCTGGCTGATAACTGGTTTTGTCTCCATCCTCGTTTTTTCACGTATTTGTCCACTGAAGTGGCTGCTACTGTCTTTCCATGACTTCTCAAAAACTTAAAATAAGGCAGGGTGCAAATGATACTTTTCTTAAATAATTATTTTTGAGTATGTGCACTTGCTTCTTTTTAATGGAAATTAATAAATGCCAAAAAATAGTTCACTGGCATTGTTGATCTTACAGTCCCCATAAACATTAATAAGGGCAAGCTTGAGGAAAACACCAGAAGGGAAACAGTGTTCTCTGAAAGAAAAGACCAGGAACTGCCTTTAATGTGGGTTCTTTCCTTTCCTTTGAAGATGTCAATTATTACACTGAAGACATTTGTGAGCACTAGAATACATGGACTGATTTGTAGTGCCTGGAGTGAAAATGAACTGCTACTCATGTCTGAACAGATCGTAGGTGTCTTGAAAGGCAGACAAGGTAGTTGTGCTTACAGGTAGCAACTGCTGTGTGGCTCTGAACGGAAAAAGTCATATGCTACAAAGTGTGGGCTGCAATGCAGGGAGTGTGGCAGAGAAGGTGTAATGCATTTTTATCCTTTTCAAGTACAGGTTGTTAGACCTTGTCTTCACTGTGTGATGCACCGAATCAAGTAAGAAATTTGTGAACCAGCTGAAGCCAACAGCATATGGAAATAAGGAAACAGGAGCAATTGTGATGCCTAGGCTTTGAGTTTAAGACCAGAAATACTTGAAGCCTTAAATTGCATCCCAAAACTTAGCTCTTGAAAATCTGACATTGTGTTACCCATGACTGACACTTCCAGGCAAATGTAACAAACCAACATTGATTTGCTATTGTCAAGATGTGGGAACTACCTTGATATTATGGCTGGTACACAGTCTACAATAAGCAAAACAAATAAAAATAACTATAAATCATGTTTACTTAGACTTCAAAATTGATTTAATAGTTCATCTTACAGACAAGGACCTTTAAGTTGGTACTTTATGTAGAAACTGCAGGTGTCAGTTTGACAGCTAGATAAATTGGAAAGAATTACTTGGAGGCAAAACCATGTATCTAGAATTCAAGAGAAAAACTCAGTAGTTTTAAGATGAAATTGATTTTAAAATACATACCTGTATGACTGTTATGTACCCAAAAGCTTGAAGTCCTTATGGTGAATAATGGTTTTTAGTGAAGTTTATATCTCACTTAAAAATGCAAGATATCAGTAACAAGGTAGGTTTCCTTGTAGTTCAGGTATGTGAAAAGATTCCTGTAAGTCTTTCTCAGATCTACCAACTCAACAGAAAGAAACACATCTACATGTTGCACCTTTAAGTAGTCTCATTTGTACTAGATGGATCAAGAAAATGCTCATTGATGCTAGTAAGGTATGTGATAAGAACTTTTAAAATGAATTCCTAAAACTTTATTGCATTTACCTTCTTTTGATTTTTTTTTTTTAATTTTTTTTTTCCAAAACTGCCACTTGGTTGGGAGTGGGAAATAACTTGGGTAAATAACTTCACTGCCACCTGTTAACTTTCCTAATTTGGTGCTCTTCAATTCTTTTCTGTAGTGTGATTCAAGCAGAAAAGCTATAGAAAGTCAGAGTATAATAGACAAATGCTGGAAAAAATACCTGACTTTCTGCACAAGCAAGGATGCTTCGAATGCTAGTATATGCAAGTTGAACAGATCTGGAAAATATTTTCCCTAGATGAAGAAAAGGGAGTAAAAAGGGTGAAAAAACTGTACCTTCTGTGGATAAAAGAGTGGAGAAGTTGCAATGAAGAAAGGGTAAAGCAGAGTCACTCTAGAACTCCCTAATATGATGGGCTAGAGAGGGACGGGGGACCCCCAAAATTGATGACATTTGAGGCTAGAAATTTAACGTGAAGATGTTTGATAACCTTCAAAAGTGATGATTGTTCATATGACTCTTGATTTGTCAACAGTAATAATAGCCAGGCTTAACTACCTCTTCTTCAGCTGAGAAATTTTTAGTATGTAGTGTTAATTTTAATGTGCTATTTTTGCTTCATGAGTCACCTCGTGGTGTTCAATATTTGTCTCATCCTCAATCTGATGTTATAAAGGAGGCCTCTAAGTATTTTGTTTTAAAGTTTCTCCTTAGTCTCACTCCATGACAGCCAAATCTTTGCTGATGTAATTGGGAAATGTTTTAAGGCAGCTGTCTGTTCACCTAATTAAGAAAATGATTGGGTCCCTGGAGGGACAGATCTCCCTAGGTGAGATAAATGAAAGAATTACTCTCTTGCTGGAGAAAAACCAATGTGAAATGAACATTTTGAGAATGTCTCAGAAATCAAAGTGTATTTTCAATTTTTCTTCATGCTTCAGCAGAGTTAAACCAAGGAAGAACATAGCCCAACATATATATTTGTATTGAAGGAAATTAATAAAAAGTCAGATATAGGAGGTTTTGGGGCATCCTTAATGAGATACATTAATCTCTCCTTTACTTGATGAATAAAAAAAAAATCATTGGTCTTTAGACTCTCAGATATGTTACAGTACTCACCTGATACTTGCTTTGTTTACTGGATTCTTTTCCAGAAGTAGTTAATGATCTAATGTAATTCTATATAATAAGAACCTACACACTGACAACTCAGGCCAACACTTAAATACAGCCAAATAGGTGAAAACTTAAATAGCAGTTTAATGGAAAATTCCAAGACTCTTTGCTTCTCACTGAATTTGTTTGAAGATTAGGAAGTACAGTCATTAGAACAGTAAAAATTCTAATATCCTACTGCATCTTAACTAGCTTAAAACAATCCCACTCCCGAAAAAGAAACAAAACAAAACAACCACCAACAACAAAACCCTCACCCTAAAATGATGCTTGAAAATAATTACTTTCTTTATCTAAGACCAGGACAGAAATAAAATGTCTTTATTCATGTCTAGGACAGTAATCAGTGAAGGGGAAAAGAGCATAAATTTGTCACTCTAATGTATATAAGATGGACTTCAAGAGATAGGAATGACTATTAAGAATATTAAAATCTAAGCATTGAGACTTCAGAGTCTTACATTACAAGAAAGGTTCTATAAAACAAAAATTCTTCAAACTTCTTAATTGTATCTGTTCAACACCCGGAGTTATAAAATAGCTATGGCATATGGCTTACACTATGATTAGTCTCATTTCTTGAAATGCTTTAAAAATAATCAGCAAGATCTGGTTCCATCTATACCATCCATCTGGATAGCAAAATTAAGCAGAAAGGCAGTCAGACCTATTGAAGGACTGTGACATTTTGCAACAAAAAGCCAAGGAATTCTAGGGATAATCAGTGTTCAGTTGTTAATAGCCAGCCAGTGCAATCTAATTCATGTTTAGCTTAAGCTTAAAAAAAAATAAATTAAAAAAAAATTTAAAAAATCTAGCCAAGACAGAAACACAATTACCTTTGGTCTGTGTCTTTACACATAAAGATCATGTAGTCAGCTGCCATCAATTCACTGGAAAGCTAGTGGCCTGTGGAATGCTGCAGCAATGCTTATATTCAAAAAACCTGCTTACCCTTGCTTTTTGGCAAACTTTGGTTTGACTGCCACTCATATGCCTGAAAATGCTAGGTCATACTGTGTAAGTGGCAACCTTCTAAGAAAGCAAAATTATATGCTAATTGAGAACCTGCTCATTCAAGAAAGTGTACAACAAAAAGCTTTTAGCTCTGCTTGGGTAGAACTGATTGAAACGAATGTGCAGCTTCAAATTTTGTGAACATTGTCATTGCTCTGAATTAAAAAATATCATAGGACCATCAAATCATCCTACCAATGTTGCTAGAATTTCAAATTATTCAAAACATGCATTTGAGGAATCATCAAAAACACAAAAGTAAATGGATTTGTAAAATTAAACCTCTAGTGAAAAGAAACCATTTCAGAAACGTGCGCATCTCTGACAGGTTAGGAATTTGGAATTGTATTTTT
>NW_010194645.1:12327-16466 GCF_000695765.1 Mesitornis unicolor
CAGCAGGTTGAACTCTTAGTGATTAGCATTTTATGATATATAGCACTGCTACTTGTAAAAGAGGACTGAAGGTAGTGAGAACTCTTAACAAAATATACTGGCAACAGAGTCCTACATAAAGGTTTATCATATTTTAACCTTAAAAAATGTATTTAAATGTACCTTGGGGGGAGAGAGAAAATCCCAACCCTGAGAACTTATAGTTGTTTTGTTTTTGTTGTATTTTTAATACAAAGTACACATTTAAAAAAAAAATGAAAAACTGAAAAAAAACAGATGGGACTCCATAGAGAAAAATATTGTTTAGGGTAAGTAGTTTCATAAACTAGTTGCTGGTACTTTTTCACTCTGACATAAAAATTGGCTTAGTATCTTTTAAGCTATACATTTTTTTGTCAGAATTTTAATTAAAAACTTCCATTTTATAATATTTTCTGACAATTATGGTAATGTAGCTAGAAGTATTTTGCTCTCCATGAAACAATGATTCATTTGTAATACTAGTAATAAATACTTGAACATTATAAAAAAAGTTTGAGGTTCCTGTTTTAGCTTGGTCTGATCTTACAGAATACAGCAGAATACAGCATGTGAACTCGAATAAGAGCCTGATAGCGATTTCTAAAAAAAAGTGAATTTGAGCAAGAGTGAAATGTGATTAAAAGGCAATTCATGATGTATCATTCATTCTGGCCATCAACCAAGATTGTTTGTATTAACAAGTGGTGCGCTTAACCCATTTTTCTGTATTTTTTTCCATGAGCTACGTGTTGGTTTAGATCATTTTACTCTGTTAAATTATAGATGAGACCGTTTGCTAGAAAAACAGTGAAACAGGGGACAGAATTGCTTTCAACTCATAACTAGGTAACTGTGAAACCAGGTAATTTGGACTCATTAGAGAAATTACAAACATGTACAATGTTAGGTCCTAAAGGAAAATGCAATCAAAAGCCACTTGATTTTAAGTAGTAGATGATGGATTTTTATCCATAAAATGTCTTTCTCATCTCGAGAACCTGAAATAAGACAGTTGCATTCTTACAAATACTGTGCATAAACAGTCTCACGGAGTTAGATACTCCTGTTTCATCATGAAATATTTTAGGCAGCTTCATTATTTCAAAACTTACCTGCAATTAAGATGCTGTTCAGAGTACAAGCTGAAGTCAGCTAAATGTATAAGATTCCCAATAATCTTACTTGCCTACAGAAAACAGATCTAAATAACCCATCACCTTGTTTGTTGACTGGAGTTAACAGCTGTGGAATTGTAAACTGTATCTCTTCTACCTCAATAGCACTTTGTAAGATACGAGACCTGAAACGTGGTATAGACTCATTCTCAAAGAATTTCTATTCATTTGCTCAAAATACATAGTACTGGAGGCTGAAAGCTTACAATATCCAGTGGGTCCTACACAGGCTTAAGAAAATATAGATGGATGAAATAGAGCCTGTGCTTAAGGCTGTAAATGCATTATTAATTCTGATGAGAGTAGATGATACTATACGTAGTTTCTTGTATTATTAAGAGACGGATAAGAGACAAAATAACAAGTGTGAAAGTAATAATACATGAATGGGTCCATGAATGTAAAATGTTGGATTTTTATTTCTATAAAGAATGTATTGCTTTTATAATTCCAGTTACATCCTACTTCTGGTAGTCAGTAATTAGGTGTAAAACAAAACAGGTGACAGAGAAGTAGCAGGAGTACCAGCAGGATCTAAGGTAGTTGTGGTGGTTGGGGTGGGAAGAAAGGGGGTTGGGCTAGATGATCTTTCAAGATCCCTTCCAACTCCTAACATTCTGTGAAAGGGAAGCAGGAGGAAGACAAGCAAATGTATAAGGTAAGTCTGAAATGTATTCATTCTGGCCTAAAATACCCCAGATCTTGAATACACTAAATACTAAAATGCAAAGTTAATTGAAATTTTAAAGACAATAAATAAAGGCTGCTGTACAAAGGCACACTTCTGAGAGAAGAGCAGCAAAGAACATGGGATTGCTAATAGAACAGACCTGCAGAGTAAGCTTCAGTAAACTTGTAAATGTAACCAAGTCTCCTTCTTGCAGAAAAGCTATTTATTAGTAGTGGCTAGATGTGCTTTTGGACATGATCACAAACAATATCCAAAGGGCTACTGGCTCACATGTGTGTTAGTCACTTGAGCTGACTACATAATTTTAATTGAATGTCCCATGTGGAGATTCTGGTCAGCGTGACTTAGTCTTTCTACACCTGAAAATGTTTGGTGTAGACTAAGTACTTGCCTTAGAGAAAGTGTTAAGCAAGGATTTGCTATCCTATTTGCCTACAATTTAAATTTAAGTGCAACAAAATGATGTTGAAGACAGACAATGCCTCATGTAAGAATTTTTTCCTTCCTTGATTTGTCTAGCAGAAGCTAAAGATATAAGATGTTTGTCACCTTTCACTGAAAGCATGTCACTGCTAAACCACTGTCAGTATAAGACAGGAAGAAGAAATTCAGTCTAGTCTTTGCTCTGAAACATGAATATATTGTACTTGACATTCCTGGGAGGAGATTTGCACCTGTCTGCATAGGCATACCTACAGATAGAATTGTTTACTCTTCGCTGATCTAAAAGCTCCTTGTTAAAGATTAAGATAATTGTAAGAGGGAATTAACACCTGGCCATAAAAGTAGAAAGAGAAGCAGTCCTTCTGCTTCTGCCATGTATAACTTGATTGCTGCATTATTCAAAGTTGTTTGTAATGCACGTTGCTGGTGAGAGATTCTGTGGTGAGTTACTGGAGACTCTGTTGTATAACTCTGCAGCTCAAGACATCATCCTGCCAATAACACAGCATTTGTGTGATGTTTAGAAATGATTTGTAATAATTGATTTTACTGAACACAAGAGGTGAAGTTATATTAAAATGATCAATTGCTTAGTAAGAATAGTCATTGCTTTCTTTTTTTTACTAACCAAAATGTTTAAGGAGCTGGTTCTGTGCTAGTCTGTCTCCTTACCTTTAACACTACTTCCACATTTCCTCTGTATAAATAACTGTAAAAAACAAAGGACAATGTCATCAAGATGAAATATGAGGTGATAGTGTGCAACTTTGGTGAAATGGAATCTAAAACATGAATGAATCTCTGATATAGTTTGGATTTGCTATGTCTGTTAGTAATCTTTTATGTACCCTGTACAGAATCCCTGAATTTTATGCTGAAATGCACAGGACCCTTCTGACAAATGCTCATGGTGTTAGAAATGGGAAAGGGGGAGAAAGCAATTTAGTCAGTTAAGTCTTCCAGGAAAAAGATAGATGCTGCAAGAAATTAGGAGTGAAGGCTAATCTAAGGTGTAAAAAGGAAACCAAGCTTTTCAAATTTATCAGAAGGGAAAAAGAGTAGGACTAAAAATCCCATCTATTACATGCATAACTTTAAGATGGCTGAGAGACTTGACGCTTATTTCAAGCCTAATGAAGAAAGTTTGTACAGTTAAATAGTAATGAAGATCTTGCAAAGATATATTACATATTGATGAGTACTAGATGAAGATAAAATGGGAGAGCTTGAAGTTATGCAAATGACTTTTAGCTTACGGTAGTGATATTACACTATCAATTCATTAAATTCACCTTGCATTAACTCTATAGCAGAAGTATTAAAAATCAACAAGTGATATTAAGAAAAATACAGCCATACACAGTACTTGAAGCATCAGTGATTTAAAAGGAATGACATTAAGTAGCCTTGTAAATGTCTCAGGATATATTGTGATTTGTAGCACGAGTGACTTACACTTATGAAAAAGAACACTGACCTTGCTATTGCACTACTCTACCTACTAGGAGACACACAGGAACTGTGACAAGTCAGAGCTTTTTAATGAAGTTAACTTGTTTTCCTGGCATTAGCTTTGGACATTTAATAGAGAAGTACCTACAAAACTTACAAAACAAGGAACGAAATCTTATATAGTGCTGGCAGATGCAATAAGAAAGTGCAAAATTATGAAACAGTGGAAACTTATTTGAATTACTTTTATTTGTGATTTTTAATCATCTGCTAAAAGAATATTTATCTTCCTTAGATTTATAGGATTAAAGTGCATGTAAATTGAACAGATCACAGAATCACAGAATGTTAGGAGT
>NW_010194646.1:0-1180 GCF_000695765.1 Mesitornis unicolor
TTTCCAACCGAGCGATTCTGTGATAATGTTATCAGTACAAAATACTAGGTGTGTACATATTTTAATATTTTTATTTTTTACTCGTACCTACAATAAGTATATACAGGGTTTGAACTGTACATTCAATTTCACATAAGAGCTAGGAGTTCACAGAGAGCTTTCCACAAAGAGCTGTTTTATGTCCTTTCTTATAGAATGTGATTTGTATCAGTTGCCGCCATGGAAATAGATTTCGTGTCCAGCTCTGGAGCCCTCAACACAAGGACATGGAATTGTGGGAGTGGGTCCAGAGGAGGGCCACAAAAATGATCAGAGGGATAGAGCAGTTCTCCTACAAAGACAGGCTGAGAGAGCTGGGGTTGTTCAGAGAAGAGAAGGGTTCAGGGAGACCTTATTGCAGTTTTCCAGTACCTGAAGGGGGTCTACAGGAAAACTGGAGAGGGATTTACTACTGTGTAGAGATAAGATGAGAGGGAATGGCTTTAAACTAGAAAAGGGTAGATTTAGATTAGTCATTAGGAAGAAGTTATTTACTGTGAGAGTGGTGAAGCACTGGAACAGGTTGCCCAGAGAGGTGGTGGAGGCCCCATCCCTTGAGACATTCAAGGTCAGGCTTGAGTGGGCTCTGAGAAACCTGATCTAGTGACAGTGTCCCTGCTCACTGCAGGGAGGTTGGACTAGATGACCTTTAAAGGTCCCTTCCAACCCAATGCATTCTATCATTCTTTGAAATACCTTATTCTACCTTTGTTTAACCCTATTGATTTTAGGTTCACCTACTTTTGCCCTGTCCTTGCAGTTAGCATATTTTATTTTGCAACTAAAGAACAGATCTTTCTCACATAAAGTTTTCCCTATTCCATTGTTGCAATTAGAGAAAAAAACAGTTTTAAAGGTATTGAAATTATCCAGCAATTACTTACAATGGTCTTGTTTGCAGCTTGCCTACTGTAACTAGTACAAGATGATCCACTATCATGATAGAGCACAAAAAGACATCGTTTTGGGGACACGTTTTTCGACAAGGTGGGCCTGGTTTCAGCCCTCTGCAATTGCTGCCTAGTGTTCCTAGTTCCTGGGAGCAGGCAGGCCTGCTTCTCATGTGGCTTCTCAGAGCTGAAACGCGCAGCTGACTGGTTGCATTTTGTGTCTAAAAAAGCCAGAGCTCCTGAACCAGCAG
>NW_010194646.1:1193-32932 GCF_000695765.1 Mesitornis unicolor
TTGTGAGACACCCTTGTACTGAGGTGGGGCAGTTCCCCAGCTGGCAGGTCACTTGGTCCCCATTTAGCTCTAACTAGTGGACTGGGAGGGAACTGAGCCCCACTGGTTGTTGCCCAGAAAGCTGTTCAGCTAACTGGAGGCATCTTGGCAAGGCAGCAGATACTTAAATCCAGTATCTCAGTCTGACATAAAACTGGAATTTGTGACCACTCGGCATGTTAATAGAGCCTTGTATCAACTACAGACACCAGATCTTTTCTGAGGGGGGCAGCTATGCCTCCATCCCCAGTTCCTCTGAGCTCTTCAGTAGCCTGCTTCATGCTGAGATCCGCGTCATACCACATTACTCAGAACACTGCATGTACACGTATGGAGCCAGAGTTTCTGCTGCTTTACATCTTGTGTGCTTGCTTTCACCAGCACAAGGTGAATGAGGAATGCTCCTCTTTATGTTTCAATAGCATTTAAAATTCTGCAGTAATATAAATGAGCACATGTGATTGAGGGCAGTGGCAAATCCAGTCTGCACTCTGTCAAAGCACAGCCTGTTATTTTCACAGATATTCTTTTGACTGAACAATATTAACACTTTTTCTCTCTTTTCTGGTAAGACCTTTCATTAACAGTAAAATACCATAAGCAGTTCCTTGAGGAATTCAGGTCTTACCAAAACTACTTTGAGAAATGGGAAAGTAGTTTTGAATTTTAGAGCTGCAATTAACTTCACAGATCAGTCATAACGCTGATTTACACAAGCACTGGGAACAGATAACTCTTATAAGCTGCAATTGGAGACATGGGTTCTTAGACTGAGGAGTCAGTCCCTCAACTTCCTTTGAATAGCTAAAAGGTAAAGATCTAGATTAGAGTATTAGCATAATGTTTAGCAGAACATATTCAGGAGAATCAAGCAATAGGGAGAAGCAAAAATACTTCCTCACACAACGCAAAAAGTAAAAACAAGGTATTACACTCCTTATGAAGATGTAAGAGCCCTCTCCCCTGCTGCTTTTCCCCCTCAAAACTATTTCAAATTAAACTCAAAATAGAACTGAAAGGAACTAAAATTAAAAAGCAGCCAAGAGGTTTGAATCCCCTTGTTCACTCAGTTATTGCCTTCATAAATCAAAACTAGACAGCAAATGAATTGGCTGTACTTACATTGTTGTTTATTTGCCATGCAGTTATGGGGCCATGGCAAAGCAAAACAAGATGATCATTGTTTCAGCCAGACCTACAGCCTTTTGCTTATCCCCCACTGCCCATTCTAGCTTTCTGGTCAGACTAGCAAAAGCAAGGAGTAACGTGTTGTTTGGCTGCTGCGTTATTTTCCCTCACTCTCAGATCTCCAATTGACTTGACTGTGATGTAAAGGGATTCAGTTTTGTTGCAGCAGTTTTGGGAGAAAGTCACATAGCGAATGGCACCCTCGCCGAAAATGGTAAATGCCATGGAAATCACAGTTGTTTTAAGGGCCAGAACTTGAAGGTATTTTTGGAGTGTAATGTATTTTTAAATATTTTCAGCACAAATAATAAAAGCAAGGGTAGCAGTAGTCAGTGTTATGCCTTCTAGGACCGTTTTATGACTACTACATAATGGTTGCTTGACACTTAGAGCTGAAATCAAAGATGACATGGGCAAGTTAAACACACAGGCAGATAAGATAAATTGCCTTGTCAGAGCATTCCTCTTCATCATCACCAAACAGCTCTGCAATTAAAAAAAAAGCACCATTGTTTATTTATGTGAATAAAAAAAGGAGAGACCTTCTGATGACACCATGAAAAACTCTAGTTTTTGTCATGGCTCCAGCCTTCTGCCAAGCCACTCTCATGGGCCCTCCAAGTTTACTGAGCTCTCAGTGCAAGATTAGGACGTCTCATGAGCTGCCCTTTTCAATTGCTAGCACCAGTGCTTTTTCCCTTTTCTGTATTTGGGTCTCAGAAACATATGGATGGTTTTAAATTGCCATCAGTAAGACCCCACCATGAATGATAGTCTATTATTTTCATAGCTGCCAGCTTGCAGATTAAAATTCCCAAGTGTCAAATTGTGGCTACTAATATAAATAAACAAATTGAAGAATACAGACTCCACCCCATGCCTTGGCAACCCTCCTGAAAAACAGCTTTATTTATAATCTTCTCTGCCTCAGTTATTTTTCTTTCGTTATTCCTTTAATTCATTTTGTTGAGGTTGTGTATCCAGCAGAAATGTAGAAAAATATGCATAAAAAATTATCAACATCAAAAATCACTCTGAGGGTGCCTCAATTCTATCTCACTCATTGCATAATTTCAGTATTAAGGGTAAGTGTAATTTTCATAATTAGGCATCTTCAAGCAATTAAAGATGCATTGAAGATGGAGACAGGCACAGGACAATGCTGTTATTTACTGATTTCTAAAGTACAAAGTTAGAATGACATTTCGGGAGTTGGTTCTCCACCTTTAACATGTGGAAAATAATGCCACTAACTTAAATGGATTCATTGTGGATTTTCAGGTAGTTTAAGTGAAAACACATTTTTCCTTAAATATTAAAACGTGCTCATTAAACTTGCTTTTTACTGTGTTTATACCTCTCCTTTTAACAGTGCTGCAATGTCTGGTGTGTCTTTTTTTCTCTCAAACAGCCAAACAGCTATGAAAAGGCAGAAAGCAATTTTACTGTTCAAAACTCCATTATGCCTGAAAAAGAAAAATAAACAAACCTAAAGACAAAACCATTCCCTCTGCATTCAATCACCATGATGAGAGAAAATGCACATTTTTGTAGTCAAAGCTGTATGAAGCCTTCAAGTTCTGTGACACATGAATGGCAACAGATTACTGGGTCAATTCACATGATCTGTGTTGATATTACTCATCATGATATCGTGCAAAACGTTTTTCTAAATATTTCCACCGCTTGGCAATTTTCACTGGAGTACCTGCTTATTTTCACCTGGTTGGAATTACCGTAGCGAAGGAACAAAACTTGCATCATCTGGAGTCTTGCGATGGGATCAGACATCCTTTTCTGGTGTCCAGCTGCGTAAGTGGTAGAGATTACCCTTTGTGTGAGGTACGATCAGCTGGGCTGGTTACCCGTGGAAGCTCTGGGAGATAAACCCTTCGGTTTTGTCTGAAACAGATTAAGGAACACTACACCCAGCTGCTCTGCCAGCAAAACCATGGAAGCAATAACTCTGGCAGGCAGAAAGTGCAGAGTAACTGGGATGTACTGGGGAGAAGAAATCTCTTTTCCTTGCATGGCTGGACCTGGGGGAGGATGTCTGCCAACAAACGGAGTGACTCCAGAGAAGAGGAGCAGCTCCTCTGTGTTGGGAGTGGGAGCTTTCCAGCACTGCCCCACTGTCCTCGTGCAGACAGACATGGAGCAGAACAGTCTTGTTCATTCCTGGTCTGAGACAATACCCATTCAAATACATGGAAATATTCCCAGCAACGCAGTCGTGCTGAGCAGCCTTTGGCTACCCCTCTAAGACTGTTGACAAGGGCCAGTAGTTACTGTGGGATCTGTGGTTAAAGCTGAAATAATTTCACTGATTTGACTGGGAAGAGAGGCAGGGAGCAGGGTACAGCTGGCACTGGAGGTGGCTTTGGGCCCTGCTGATTTGGATGAGTTTCCCTTTGCTCCTGGGGGAGCAAAGCCCTCCAGGTGACAAGCGTGTGGTCCCCTTGTACCCCACCGAGAGGTTGGCACTGGCTGGAGAAACCAGCCCGTAATCACTAGCACCTGACATGCGCTAGATTTAATTTCTGACTTGGAGGTGAAATACAATGCAATTACTGAATCTGGTTCGAATTATAACCCAGCTTGGGTACAGACTGTAAACTACAGCCCTCTTTGCTAGGCATTTGTCCGTGACAGCTAGAAAGGCTTAAAGAAAGCCGCTGTATTGAAAGTGAGCCCAGCAGCTCCCTGGGAAAATGCTGGAGTAAGGACAGCGGAAAGCACAGCTACTGCCTTCTCCCAAAAAACTAGAGACTTGGCTGAGGGAGGTATCTTTCCCACCCTGTGGTGGGACTGAGTAGCATGGTAGGAACAGCCTCCCTTCCTCTTCCTCACTGTTTGGACTCTATGCTTTTTCTCTCCGGGGAAGTTTGGGTGATGGCAGAGCATGGCAGCAACCTGTGGGGCAAGCGGCCATGACCCTCGGCCCCGGGGCCATGGCAGAGCTGGGCTGGAGCCTCCCTCTGGCAGGGAGACGAGATCAAGAAGCACTATGTGTTGGCAGCTTTCTCTAAGCAAAATCCCTAAATCCCAGGTGGCATTGGCAAATCCTGCCAGAAGCTGAGGCACAGCACAGGCACTGCGTTGTGTTTGTTCTCCACCACTGTCCTGCTGGCTGCTGCTGGTGGGTACCATTTTGGGGAGGTACGCCAGCATCTTGCTGCTCCTTGATGGAAAGTCACAGAGGCACAGCTATGGTGGAGCAGTAACTCTCTCTGCAGCAGAGGCCCCTCTACTATTGATTTCTACCCATTCAGCCCTGCTGCGGTATATAAAGTAGACTTAGCATGAGCCGTTTGCACCAGGGCTAGATTTATTCTTAGTGAGCATGGTTGTGCCTGACATTAGAAACACATCTTGCCCAGAATCTCATTTTTAACATCCTCTATAACTTGCTTTATTGTAGCGCGTTCAACAAAGGAAAGGTTTGGATTTTTGGATACAAACAAAAAATTAACTCAACATGTTACAGCAGTTTCTAATGTAGGATACCTGCAAAACCAGAGCTCACCGTATGCTAAAAGTATCATATAGTTCTTATACCTCTGGGAAAGATTTTTCTCTTATACATGAAATGGCCTGTATTACAAACAGCTTGTTAAATGTGTGACAGATCAGCCTGAAATGATGGTTCTTGTACTCTACAGGCCTGCACATTTGCTAATAAAGTGACTACATATACAAACAGTCTGTTCCAGGGTTTAAGCTCCTATTACACTGGTTCATGTTTCAACATGCAGCCACTCTGTGTTTTCAGCAGAACGAGTAAGTGGATGCATATGCATTACAATTCCAGACATCATTCCATACCAGATGTGGTGCCTTTATTTTTAGTACTGCAGGAGTGTCTGCTGACCCTTTCTCACCCCATGTCTAATGAAAGATTGACTGCTCTGGGTTTTCTTATGGTGAATTATATATTAGAGGACAGTAGATTTAAAAATTAATTCAAGATTAATTTAGGGATGACTGCACATGGAATTATTTGGCCAACAGATGAAAAATGAAAATTTCACTACAAAGAAAAAAAATTGTAGAAGTGTCAAATTTTAATCCAATTTTCTATAAAGAATGATCATGTTCTGAGACCCTTCTGAGGACTACAATTAATCATTCAGAGTGATACCCCTTTTCCACTTGCTATGCAAGCTCCCCTCTGAGCCAAAGCACCATCCGTGCTCCTCTGAAGCGGGGATTCATGTGCTCAGTCAGTAAAATAAATTAGCACTGTACCAAATGGCTCCAAATGCAGGAAAACACAATGGCTGAAGCACACACTTAGGTGAAAGGAGGCACAGCTATTGGTTGGACTAAAAGAAAAAAAATGTAGTACCACTTCTAGCCAGATTTACAGCTTATACAAAGGCTTGTAACTTTTTAGGCAAATGAGAAATGAATCAAAAGCTAGAAAATGGTTCTCTTTCATTTGAAGCTCTGTTAAATTTTAATGGGAGTGCTACATGTAATACAGACACCCCTGCTTCACTATATCAAAAGGAAAGCACAAAATTGACTAAATTTTATCTTAGAGGTTTAACTGTTGTGGGATTTTTTTATTAAATAAAATAAGAAGGGAGGACTAATGAAAAGCTGGCTAACAAAATGGATGGTAGGAGCTCACCTTACTGAATAAGGAAACAAATCTTGTGAAAAAGTACTAAATAATTCCTTTTAACTAGTAAAACATTTTGGTGTAAACAAGACTGTACTAAACAAAACCCTCCAGTTGTCATTAATTCAGTGTTATAGTCCTGGATATAGTTTATCCTCTTTCTGTCTAAACATTTTAATATTAAATATATTTTTACTGTTTGTAGTTATTCTTCTTTCCTGGACATAACTTGCATGGAGGATGAAGAGTAAAACAGAGAAAATGCACTGTGTCAGAATGATCTCCAGAAATAATTTTTCTGTATTCTTATACCCACTTTTTTTTTTTATATCAGTTCTTAAAAATTAGCAGTGCCTGTTTTTCAAAGTGGTGAAGGAACTGTAGAGAATGAAGCCTCACACAAATGGAACTGTAAGCCAAAAAGAACTGAATAAAATTGAATGCACTTTCCATTGTGGAACATAGAAAATTTAAAGGCTTTGCTGAAATGTATGAATAGTACCAAGCACGTAGAATATGTTAACGACAAATTAACTGGGCAACCATGGATGCAGGATAAAAATTGCATCAAATCAAGGGTTGCAGCCTGCAGGAGCGAGGCAGCTAATCTGCATAAGCTCTCCCTACCTCCCTGTCTGTTTTGCACCTTCCTCTGGCTTGTTACCTTATTAGAGAGGAAAACATTTAAAAAGGGGCTCCTGCAGCCTGGCTGATTTCTTGCTGAATCAGCCAGCTTGCTACTGAATTGATTTCTACATCTTCCACCTCATGAAAGCTAGAAAATGTTTTTAATTGAACATGCCTTTAATTTACAGGACATGCTGGTGCAGAAGAGAAAAGACTGAGAAAGGCAACGAATGCATCCTGTATTTATCTACAATAACGATGATGAGGTCTTTTATATGTCAAGACTGAATGATTACTTGATATGTTATTTACCAAAAGGCAATGTATGTTACATTAAATGTATGTAACAGAAGCATAAATGCAGTAGCATTTAATTCTGAAAAATAAATGGAATCTAGTAAGTGGGGAGGTATTGAATAGGGATGTGCTGTAAGTGTACGGTGAATAAGGCCCTGTTGTTCTCAAGATCAGACACCAACCAACGACACTGGAAATTGTTTTGGCAATAAGATAGCTGGTTTTCAAATCGATCTACTGAAATTCAAATACATTTTCATTGTGCTAGTAGAAGAAAGGTAATTTTACTAACTCTCTTTTAATGGATTTTTTTCAGCCAAAAATTATAGGGAAAAAAGTCTTGTTTGGGTTTTTGTAAAAAAAATCTTTTGTCAGATTGTACAAGATGAATGGGAAGTCTACTATTTATAGTGTTATGATAGTTGTGTTGAAATCAAGGGTTTCTCTATATATCCAAAGCAATTTTAACTGGGAGAGCTGGTCTCCCATACTGTCCTAGCCAAAAGTTAACATAAATTTTAACCAAGAAGTCCTATAGTTTGGCTTTATTACTACCAAAATTAATGACTTCTGTAATTTTTTTGAAGTTTAGTATTCTTGGATTAAATCATAGGTACTTTATTCAGGAATGTACTGGCCTCTGCAAAGTACTCTGGAAAGAAAAAAAGATCGGGTAAGTGGTCAGTCCTACAAAATTAACATTTACCACCTCTTAAATGCTTTGAGAGGTAACATCGTCTACTAAGACGAGCTTGACGAGCTTGAGGCAAGGAGCCAGGAGTTCCTGAGTTTTATTCCAGCCCACTGTGTCGCCTTGGGAAAGTTTGCAGCATGGGGGATAATTATTACCTAGGTGTTGCCTCATTGACTTAAATGTTTGTATCCTTTTCTTGCCTTTTCAGTTTTTATCCCAATCCATAAGTTTACAAGGCAAGGACAGTACCTGACTTCATAAGCAAGTATTCTGGGGGGTGTTATAAATCTCCAGGCTTCAGGGCATAAGCCAGCCTGTAATGCTATACAAGGGAAACTTTGCTTCCAGGCAGATTATCTCCAAATTGCCAGCTGTAGTGTTTCTTTGTCTGAAGCAGCTGGTACTGACCACTCTTGGAGATAGGGTACTGAGAGAGATGGATCACTGGTCTGATCCAGTATGGCAATTCCCAGGCTCTTCTACAGTGCCAATTATATTACTGGCAGTCAATAACAATAATAAGATTACCGAGAGGAATTCAACTAATGAGATCAAATAAAAAATCAAAATTTGGTGGGGAAGGGAAGGTCATCATATTGCCAGATGTCAGAGGAGGGTTGTTTTTTTTCCTGTGGTAATTTTAAATACAGCTTTTCAAAGTTTCTACTTTTGGAGCCTTCTAACATAATTTTAGTGAGATCGGTGGTTGCATAAAATAAAGCTTGAGAAGGAGTGTGACATATAATTAATGGAAGTGAGGGAGAAGTGGGAGGAAGGAGTAGAAAGTTTGTGAAAGTTTGCAGGGTAGAAGTGTGCAGATTGGGAAGTGATGGATAACACTGAATTACATAAGAAGCCACAAATGAGGAGGCAGGAGAAAGAGAAAACCTTGCTGCAGTGTCCTCAGAATACATTATACAGTGTGTTTCCCAACAGCAGAGTCTGGAAATCAAAATTATGCCAACAGTTAGCAGGCAACAGCTGAGAGCTGCAGCACACTGAATTCCCCCTGATAGGAGTGGACATTTGGAGATGACGAGCACTGGGAAGATTTAAGCTTTGATTAGGGGCAGTGGCTTTTGCTTCACTTCACTTTCCTAATAAATTCTGTTGGTGGAAGGGAAAGGGAGGCCTGACTCTGCTGGAGCTGCGTTGGTCCATAGGTTAGAGTACTGCAATCCCAGATGGCTGAAGCAGCGCCAGCTGGTAGCACTTGGACAAAGAGTTCAGTCTGATGAAACACAGCCTGACAGCTGGTATCAGATGCTGGAGAACTGTAAGTTTCAGTGAACGTGTTGCTATTGGAGTAATGACAAAAATTTCAAAGGAGGAAAAAAAAATTAAATTTGCGAGACATTAGTAGAGAATCTCATCTGCATTGAAAGGAGATCTCAGCCATTCTTTGCTGATGTTGCCAGCTGAGGAGTTGGCCTAAAGTTTCTAAGGGCCTGTTTACACTACCAAATAGTAGGAACTTAATATGATTTCTTGTTCAGATGAACAGGCAGGTTCCAAAAGCAAGCTTAGACTTGAGGCCATTAGCTCATTTGCTAAATGCTGTATCCAATTGCATTACAGTATTTTGGCAATGGTCCCTTACTTGCTTTCAGTTGGAGTTCTGAAGCAACAAAAAGTCAGGATTCAAACTTCATAAGTATCTACAAAGTAAAAGCCAGCATTTTTGTCTGCATCTAAAGATTGACCAGAAGAGCAGGGAGCCACATCATAAAGGGACTCCTCTGCATGAAGATGCAGCTGCATTTTGTGACAGCTGAAGTTTGGGCCTCCATTGGATGTAGATTTGTCTAAACTGTATTGTGGGTAACAAAACTTAGACACATCTGTGAGAAAAAAGACAGCTTTGAAAGAAAAATCTTTTGGTTAGACATATGTGGAAAGGCAACCTCATGTTTGCCCACTGCTGTGCCCTGACCATCAGCACTTAGGGAGGAATCCAGGGAACCTTTGGGTTACTTTCTTTGCTCATCTCTGTCAGCAATTTCTGGGTGCTTCACACTTAGAGGTCCCCACCCCAGTGCCAGTATTTTGGACATATCTTCAATGACCCTGTCTTCCCTAAGCAGCCTATTTTGCACATTCACAGCTGTGGGGCTTGGATTCTTCTGACCTTATATTTGCAGTTTAAATGTTAGGCATCAAATCGAAGTTTGTCATATGGGCTTTCTCAATAGCTATTGGACAAAGTAAAACATGATTGGGATAGGTGATGTGAGTTGCCATTGACAGATACCAATTGTCCTCCTTTGGATTTAGAAAGAGAGTATAAATGGACAGCTCAGAGCAGATGTTGTTAATGTTTGGTTAGCTAAAGTCTGGGCAGGTCAATCCCACTGTGTTTGAGATTTTAAGACATACGCCTCTTGGCATGATTTGTTATCTAGGTTAGGTGTGTCCCCATTCATCACGTCATTGCAGTGACTACTGTTTGCCAATAGCGAAGTCTTTACTTGCATTGTAGGAAAACCAACATCTTCCTAAGGACTGAGAATCTAGTGGTAGTTCTGAGCCAAGAGATATCTGCCTTTTTGTGGATATCTCTGAATACCAAACAAACAGGGCCTAGGAAGTCTTAGAGCAGATTAAAAGACTGGATGAAAAGGGAAGTATAAAAATGGGTGTCCATGCTGATGCACCAGGCACCTCACTGTCACACACAATTTTCTTACATATAAACTCAGTATCAAAACTTCAAAAAAATGAAGTGCGGTGAGTTAAACTTGGCCAAGGGACAGACACCCACCCAGCCACTCTCACACACCCCCTCTTCAACAGGACAGGAGAAAAAAGCAGGACGAGAAAGCCCTTCATCCGAGGAAAGACAGGATGATCGTTGAACTATTGCCATTATGAGCAAAATAGGCTCAACCTAGGGAAACATGATTTATCACAAATAGATTCAGGTAGTAAGAAACAAAGGCAAACATTCAACCAGCACCATTCCTCACCATTTCCCAGCTTCAGCTCCAAACTCCTCTCGCCTTCCCAAGGACACAGGGCAGGTTGAAGGGATTATAGTCACTACAGAGCCCTTCCTCTCTGCTGCTCCTTCCCTCTCCCACCTTTCCTCTGCTCCAGTGCAGGCGTTCCTGTGGGCTTCAGTCTTTCAGGAAAAATCTGCCGCTGCGTGAGCCCTCTGTGGGCTGCACCTGCTGTGGCATGGGATCTTCTGTGGTCCACAGTGTGGATATCTGCTCCACTATGGTCCTCCAAAGGCTGCAGGGAAATATCTGCCATGGAGATCCTCCACCTCCTCCTCTTCCTCCATGGCTCCCACACCCAGTACAGGGAGCAACAATGGAAAGAACTTCCACATCGTAGCTGTAAACATGCTTCTGTTTAAATATTTGGCTTTCAAAAGTTACCTTTCTAAAGGTTTTTTCTAATTCATTCTTTCTCTGGTTTTTCATGTTTTCCTTGTGCCTCAAAAATAAAGGGTAGAGGACGAATGGCACACCACAACAGGAGAAAAGCAGGCAACTTATAAAAATGAAAGCCTTCAAAAGTAAGGTGTTTTGTTTTACAGTTTTTTCCTTAAATAATATAAAAAATAAACTACAAGTTTCTGTATTCTGGATTCTGTATTCAAAAGGTTGCTTTCAATGTGTTATTATAAAGAAGCCAGCAAACCAGCCTTACAAAACAAAATAATGGATGATATTGGGGAACCTTTTATCTCCTTATTTAAAAGCATCGTCAGACCAAAAGGGCAACCTCATTCTTCTTTCAAAGCTCTAAGGACAAGGATGCTTTAATTTTCCTTGATGGTATCTAAAAGCAATGAGACAGTATCCAAGAGCCAATCTTAGAAAAGCAAGAGCAAAATGCTCGCTCTCTTTTCTATCTATATTTTGTAATTACTCAGAATTACTCTAAGTTGATAATCAATGCCTTTTATTACAGTGAAAATTGTTTAATGACTTAGAGCCATCAAGTTGTAATTCTTTCAGTAAGTTGCATATATTTCCTCTTTCCCCTGTCCATCTCTCTGTTTGTGACATACACCCACTATGTAATGCTTCAAATTAAAAGGAGAAATTGAGGGCAGGAACCATGTTACTTGTAGATCAGTTTATTAAAATCCTTACTTGCATTGTGTTTTTAAATGCTATTTAAAGAACTCTAGCATAGTTTTTATTTATTTAAAGATTTGAAACTTTGTTACTTTAATTACTGAATGAAATTATTAAACTGGATTTTCTTGATTTTTCAGGATTTTTTTTGGCTAATGAAATATGGGTTGGTTTTTTTTTTTTAGCTTTTTAAAAATTATTTCACTTTTCTATTTTGGATAATCACAGTGACTATATGGGAACCCTTGTGTTACACTGCACAACTGTGTCAGCACAGAAGCTTAACTGAAAAAGGAGTAACAAAAAATGAGGTTCCAACACAGTAAAGCTACCCTTAGCAAAGCTCCTTTATTCAGTACAATTAAAAGAACCATCATTTTTCTTACCACTGCTTGGCAGTGGGCAACAAGCTGCCACTTGGAGAGATGCCAACAGCACGCACCATTGACTACCCTTCCAGCAGATGCACAGTTTACCAAAGTACAGGGACTTGAATGAGATGAAAATGGAAGCAAAAGCTGAGCAGACCAAGAGAAATCAGCATTCATCTTTGGCATTGCCCAAGTCCTTGGCAGTGAAAGGTGAGAAGGACACTCAGATCTACCTGTGAAGGGGGTAGGGAGCATGGCACTCTGGAAGTGCGTTATCAAGGGAAAAGCAGACTGCAAGCAGCAGCAGGAAATTCACCTTCAGGAGATTTATGAGCAGCGGTGTCCAGAAACCCAGTGAGGAGCCTCTTGAATGGCAGAGCTGTGTTAGGAGAAGCTTATTCCCTCCCTCTTTCCCAGCATGGACACTCTGGGCAGGTGCTAGGAGATTCTGATATCTTGCCTTGATTTATTTATTTGATGAAAAATAATGAAAGGGATGATCCTCAAGAGTCCTTGGAGATTCCATTAACTCTGCAAATTGAGCATATTGATAAGTTGGTGATTATTTTGAAATGAACTAGAGAAAGTGTAAGGAAAAATGCATGTAGGAATAGCCTGTTATTGTGCAGAGATTTTGAAGTGTAATATTTCAAGTGCATCAAAATATAGTAAAAAGATCAGAGGTTAATTATACTGGTATGATAGTTGGAACTACATTATTATAATTCTCTTGGAAAGTACTGTGGAGCATATGGAGTGAATGAGGGACCTATGTGTGCATAATAAGTTCTGTATGGGGATAAGGTGAAGGAGCAAGAGCTCTCTTGTGTGTAGCAGGCATTAAATAAGGGGAAGAAAATGATTTAACTGCTTGATGGACATAGCAACACGTTTTAGGTGCTGTGTCCTTTAAACAGCGACATACATAAATTCACTCCCTGCCACGATTCATCTTCATTTCACACAGCAAATACTACAGCAAATAGGCTACAGAGCACATACTGGAGAGTTGGCTGCTCATAGACAGGATCACATTGCATCAGAAATTCGATATTTTGTGATGTGCAGAACTGTTAAGTGCTTACATTACAAGTTTTTTTCCTGCTACTGTGTTTTTCCTTTGTTATTTCTGAATAGATTCCGGTGTTTCCCATTCTCATCAAGTCACTGTAGTTTTTGTGCAGGAATCTGACTGCCTCTTAGAGGATCATCTCAGCAATGGAAAACAAGAGAAGGCAAAAGATCCCCTTGAAGATATTCCTAAATTCCAGAAGATACTGCCAGTGGCTTTGAAGAGCAGGTGTTAGCTCCCATACCTGAAAACTAATTTTAATCGTCTAACAGTAATGTTGTCTTATTTAAAATAATCACCTAGTTTCTTCTATAGTAAATAGAGTGAAACAATAGATTGAGTTTTCGATGCCTATTTTCAGATGGGTTTAATTTTCCTATTTGCTTCTTTATGTCTGTTATTTGCAGAAGATGCTTAGACATCAAACTTAGACTGGGGGACTAATTTTTAGACAGCTGAAGATAAGTGTAGTGAATCCAACCTAAGAGACTGTAGCTTACTTAAGAGATGCAGAGAGAATTCACAAAAAACAAACAAGTGGGTCTTCTGCTTAATTTTTACTCAGTATGGTCTGTGCTGAGCAGAACAGGGCTTTCACTTCATGAAAAGAATTACACTACTAATAAATAGTAAATTTCTCAGGAGATAAGAAAAGCAGCCTCGTTCTGTGGGTGAAAGTTTGAACAAGGATCCAATTCCTCTTCTAGTCCGGTGCACCTAAAACTTTTGAATTCTTCCAAGGGTGGGATCATACAATTAAATGTTCTATGGTGAGAGATACAGCAAAACTTTGGAATCAAGTTAACAGAGGTCACCAGGATTTTTTTTGTTTTCCTATAGAGTGACTGGCATTGATTCTCTCACATAATTTTTAGCAGATTGTTGCATGCACTAATTAGAATAAGGTGTAGGAAGGCAGTAAATGTCCAGTGTTCATTGAAAATATTCACCGAGTTTTCTCAAATTAATATTTTATGCCCAATTTTTAGAATGTATAATATGTTTGGGACTATATTTCCGCTTTTTCTTTAATGTCTGTATTTGCTTCTAATGAATTGAACATACAAATATTAATACGTTCACTGGTAAAATTCTTGATTTACATAATTTCTGCTATAAATTCAGAAGAAAAGACAAATACTTTAGAAACCAAATGTTGGTACACAAACTTACTGTATAGTTATTGTCACTTATAGGAATCTTTTGGTGATGCCTAGCTGTAATTGACTTAATCATCCATTCAAAAAAAAAAAAAAAAGAGAGAATGAGGAACTGAAGTTGTTTATAAGAGTGCACCACATAAAGGAGCCATTTTCAGAGCTGCATCTGGGCACATGGTTCCACCAGCCATGAAAAGACCATTTTATTTTCCAAACTGTGGAGCACACATTCACTTCAGTAAGAAGTTTCTTCATAAAATCAATCTGAATACATCAGTATATAGCCTTAAAATATTTCTTTAACAAAAAGTAAATTCACAGCCAGCCCTTAGTATAAGACTTTCAAGGCTCAAGAACTAAGAGTCTTCCTCCAAACTCAGTCCTGTCTCTTGTTGAGAGAACAGGGAAGCAGGAGATAAGGCATAGGGAGAATATTTTAAAACAGTTAGGTATTTACAAACATTTAAAAGCTAACAACTAACCTCGAAGTTGATGTTGTCTAAGTATCAGCAGTTACAATAATGCATCATTATTTTGTGTAAATTGGTCATTGCACTTAGAGTTATAGCTGCTGCATCATATCAGCACTGAAATACGATGTCCACTGGAAATGCTATAATGAATTCAGTAACAGATGGTCAAATAAATTAGAGACTGCAAAATAAGGGAGTTAATAAACTCAACCTGTTTAGCTAGATGAAGAGAAGCATGAAAAGTTACTTGATCACAGTGTATACGTACTTATGCTTGGAAACTGAAAATAATTAGGCAAGGGCATTTTAGCTTTACTGACAAATGTGTATTTATCTAACCTCAACTTTCAGCCAGTGTCTGGAAAGCTGTTCCTTTTGTAAGTCAGAAGCTTTCCCGTGATTGGAAGCTGAAGTTAAACAAATTAAACCTTGAAATAAGAAGCAGTTTCTTAACAGGGAAAGTTGTTAAAGATCAGAACATGCCATTGCTTCACATGAAGAAGGTGAATTCACCATTAGCTTAAATATTGTTTTAAAACAGGGACACACTAATCCAGCTTCTGAAAGACATTGTACAGCCTATGGGAAATGTTGAAGAGAGAGGACTGTCACATGTATCTGCTACAGGCTCTCTGATGGATTCCTTGTTATTGCAAGGATACAAGGCATTAATGGAAACTTTAGTCTGTCCTGTTCCCCTGAAATGCTTTCATCTTGCTCAAGTTCTCAGGCTTGATTAGGTAGGGATAAGCGAATGAAACTCAGTGGCTTCAGAGTGCTGAGGTTAGACTGCATCCCTCTGGACTTGCGTGCAGTGAAATGAGGGCTGTGAGAGATCTGCAGCAGCTTTACAGGGAAGTCCCTTATGCCTGAGTCTTTGCATGGTGCACTGCTCTAGCAGGCCCACCACTGGTGGTGCTGCTGGATGTCACCTGGACTTTCTGGATAGCACTGTATTCTGTAGTCTGGGGTGCCTGAGTTTGTACCAGGTTTACATCTGATCAGGGAGACCCACCATTCTTCTTTACCCTGTCCACTAACGGGCTTCACACGGGTGCCCAGCCAGAAACATTTACCTTTGGGCATCAGGGGGAACATTTTCCTAAAAGTGAAAACAAAGATAAAAACGAAAGCAAAGGATTGAAGAGAGGAAGCTGAAGTTTGTGCTGCTGTTGTAAAAACTGGAGGCCAAACGAGAGACACCCTGTTACATACAGTGAGACTGGTGCTTAGATAAGCAAAGGAAATGAGTGAAGAAAACAGATGTGAAGAGCCTTTCCCAAGATCACACAGCAGCCAGCTGGGAGCTCGGCCGACCAGCTGGGGTTCTCCCTGATGGTCCACAGCCCGTGCATGCTCCAGCATCTATGGTGCAAGCCACTGAGTTGAAATACATTTACAGTGGTGATTCTTGCAAACAGAAGTAGTCAAGGAGAAAATTTTATCCTTTGCATTGGCTAGTTTTCATAGCTGCATAAAACAATCATTGAAGACCTCAGGAAAGGTATCCTGACTATTATTAATTCACAATATCGCTACAGTGATAATGTAAGTACAAGGAAATAATTCATAGTACTTGTTCATACTCAAATTTTACCTTCTCTCTACCTCCTCCCTCTCTCTGGCATCTTTTGTTTAGCTTTTCGTGTAAATAATTGGTTCTTTTGTCTAAAGCATATACCCTGTTTATTGGGTAGGAGTATAAAGCAAAGCTCCAAATGTCCGATCAGGACCTCCTTGTCCTTCTCCTACCCTGGTTGGCAAAAACATTGAAAGAAAAGGCAATACCAACAAAAGAAGAATCCAGCAGAGAGTGTGTTCAGCGATCCTGAGAGGTTGTGGAGTCTCCTTCTCTGGAGACATTCAAAACCCGCCTGGACGCCTTCCTGTGCAACCTCATCTAGGTGTTCCTGCTCCGGCAGGGGGATTGGACTAGATGATCTTTTGAGGTCCCTTCCAATCCCTAACGTTCTGTGATTCTGTGATTCTGTGATTCTGTGGTCCTCTGTACACCTCTACCATACACCCCTCCTTTCTCCACCCCTACTGTAAGTCACATACGAGAGCATTTGTAACACATGCCCCTAGCCAAGGGTAGCAACTGGCAGGCATTCCCAAAGTGCTGTAATGGGCTACAGCTCCCTGGAAAAGTGATATTTCGTCTTCACAGCTATGCTGAGCCAAAGCGAGAGCTGGAATCAGAAATGCTGTCAGCCACTCTGAACTCCTCTGCTTTGGCATGGTAACACACTAACTCAAGGTATTGTGAAAATATTACTTTTAAATATAAAAGCTTAGTAAGCTGGCTAGAGTAACAAGCAACATAACACTGTCTCGCTGTCTCTTTTCTCATTATTTTTAGAAACCTCATTTTAGAGAGCCAGAAAGACATCTTAAACCTAGACTGTGAACATTCTGCTATACCGTCCTATTCGGGACAGTCAGTTCCTTAGCTTTTCAGAGGTACATTTTAACTCTACTATTCAGTTTGAGTTAGGAGCCTCCATAACCACACAAAATCCAGCTAGAGTTTGGTCTATACAACCGCCTTTCTCTGAGACAGAGGAAAGAAGCAGGAAGTTTAAGGAAGTAAACTTTTCAGCCTATATTGAAGTATTAATTTATAGCTTCTTGCCCCCAGTGCTCTCACTAATTTAGCACCAAAGCATCCTGAATGCACCCATAGAAATGAGCTCTGCTTCCTGGAAGCAATGAGTGCAGCTGTAGCAGCAGTGTGAGAAGGAGACCACAGCATCTGTGTTCTGCTGCCTGGTGCCACCCGAGTTGGTGCTGCTCTTTGCTTTGCCCCATTAGGCTGTGCTGGGCTGCACTGGGCTGGTCTGCTGTGGGCTTTGGGGAAGGAGGCTGCATTCCCACATGCCTGACCCCTGCCCACCTGCTGTCCACCCACCACATTGCAAGGGCCTGATGAGAATGCCAGAAAAGGTATTAATAGGCTATCTGGGGGTAAGGGTCAACAGAGGAGCATACACACTGCTTAAATTAGTATATTATATTTACAGCAAAAGTTGAAAGTTTCAGTCACTGAAAGCCTCTTGAAAAGAAATGTAGCCTCTATGCCCATGACAAATCATTATTTCTCTCCCTGAAGTTGTAAGAATGGACAACCACAGTAATGAGTTATCAGACATTTTAAACTGGGATCATTTCTGTGCTTCTTTTTAAGGATGTTGTATAAAACCCTGACTGATCTCAGCAGGAGATGAGATGATATAACAATGCAAAATATTCTAAAAATTCTGAATAAAGTCATCCCTCAGTCATGAATAAGCACATAAACATGCCTAAGAGAGCAATTATTTTCTTAATACATAAGATGGAAATAAGTTGTGTTAAATGAAACAAGTGGATATAGATGTAGATAATGAAAATTCAGCATAGAAGTAATTTCAAACTTTTATTTTTCAGATTCACACAAAAGCAAAAGTCTTCCAATCCTACTCTATTTCAACACCTAAGAATAAGTACTAGAATCTCAATGGACCTTGTGAGTTTAAAATTAGCTACAGCAGTGTAGGCTCTTCATGCCAGGGCAAACCAGCATCCAAATTGTCAAACATTGCTGCTTCCACAGCTGGGTAGATAGCACCATGGTGCAAATACCATGAACACAGGCAATTATATGTGAGGAGGTACTGTAGCTACAGTTTTGTAGAGAAAAGTTCAGCATTGCTTTTCTATACCTCTTTAGTAACCAGCTCTGGGTGATATGTTTCTAGCCATATAAATAAGGTTTTTTAGTTCGTGAAGGAAAACTGCCACTTTTGGAACATGAAACACATGAGAAAATAAATTACTTGAGACAATCTAGATCACATCTAAAATGCAGGCAGAGGAGAGTAAATGAAAATTAAGATAGAAGGGTAGACAATTCAGTTTGGAAAATCTGAGCTTCTTTTATTTTTACAGAGGTAAGCTGTCACTGGAATTTAATAAAATGACTTCCCAGTTCTTCAGCATTCTCCATCTGGGCATCTTAAACTTTGTCCATTTTGTGGTGTAGAAAGAGAAGAATGTCATCAGTTTGAGGGGTGGTAAACTAAGCTCCAGAAACTCAGAGAGTTTGACTTTTCAGGCTTTGGCAGGATGTGGAAACAGAAATATAGTGCCCTTATGTGCAATTTCCTGCTTCTATAGCTTGGCCTTTCTCAATATAAACCAAGAGAAAACCAAGCCCAAATTTCCTCCCACTAAGGAATATGGATGAGCTTATCTAGAGCAGACTAAGCTGCTGTTCTTTTTATAAGAAATAGCTCAGGCCACACCTAAATACCAAGCAATGAACATTTGTGGCATTTGAGCAATTAATTTCCCAGACAATATTTCTGATGGTGGATGACAGAGGATGTTGTGTGGGGTTTTTCTCTCTCTCTCATCTTCCCCCATCCCTCCAACCCCCGCTGTTGGTCTTGCTGCTGTGTCTTTATCATACTTTGTGCGATGGCATGTCTGCTTTGGGAAATGATGACTCCAGTGTGGGTGGATGGAAAGAGATCTGCCAGAGGGTGCAAATTTCAAATTGCTGCCACAGATACACCCTTCTGTGCTGTCTTCTCAAGATACCAGAAAAAGTCTCTAAGGAATGCCAAGGGCTTGACTCTCGGCGTAAAGATAGACTTCTACACCACGCTTTTTTCTTTCAATAGTAAGGAAACAGAGAGCATAAATACAGCTAATGAATTCAAATTGACTTAATCGCTTATTCATAGCAGAGGCCATTATGAAATCCTTACTGGAAATGGTGAAATATCTGTATATTTGTCTGGCTGATCCCAGTATTCATGTTGAAAAAGTGTTTAAAATGCTGCTTCCAAGTCAAGGTGACTCACCATTGGTGATCTCTACACTAAAGTCAGACTACATAATTTTAAAATATCAATCAGCACAAGGTGTACGAAGTCTTCCAAAGTAAGATGTAGTGCTTACCACTATAAATGTGAGACTTTGCTATGTGAAATATATGAGAATTCAAAACACCAGGCAAGTAAAAAATTTATGTCTAAAATAATGCTAGTAATGATGACATACCTTATCTATCTCAGCAAATAACATGCTTTTTGTAGACAACAAGAGTGCCTGTCTCTAGCTAGGTAAACTAATTACTCAGTTTCTGGTTCCCTGCATATCTGTCCTTATTAAAAGGAAGTGCAGAAGTTCAGCTGGATATGTGCTGTAGGCTGTGCTGCTGACTCTCTTTCGGGAGGGGGGAGGTGGAGAGAGGGAGCTGTTGCAAGGAGGAAAATTAAGATTTCAGAGACAGAATATTGGTGGTAAAGTATTAACTCAAGAAGTCACTTGCTTAGGAAATGTTTTACTTATATAAATAATAATAAAAAAGAAGTTTTATATACCTGTTTAAAGTCTTAATCTCCTCAGTGTGGTATAAGTACAGACTCCCAAGTGGATGTTTCACTGGAGTTCTGAGTAACCTGCAAAGTCTCTATGTATTTAATGTTTTGTACACGAAAACTCTTGGCTGATGTAACTGCTTCATCTTTGTTGAATTCAGTATATCTAGTCTGCTTTCTACTAGCTTGCATATGCATGGGTCACCTAATATAGTACTTAAAAGAAAACTCAGCTAACTCACAGTTTTGGTCCATCAGAGCAAGAGGTAAACAGCAGGAAAAACTGTCTGCTTATCCCAAACCCTGTTGCACACCCAGGCTGTGCCACTTAGACCTGTCAACCTTCTTTTCCATGGATACTAACTTATGTCATGCTTTCCTCCCAAGAGGCACACTTAATCACTGTATATGCATAATGATTAGAAATCATGGGACTTGATAATAATACAGGATGGAGTTGCTTCCACAAATTACTGCTTGGAGTAGTGCACACTGCTCTAAATCAGTGTATTTATGTGATGTAGATACACAAGATCTATGTAAGGGATTTAAAAATACCATTTTTCTTTTATGAAGAAATCATGGAAATTAGATTCTTCAAAGCTTAGGCACCAGTGATGTATGTTTATTAGCTGAATTAGTGCTATATAGAATCACAGAAACATAGAATGTATTGGGTTGAAAGGAACCTTTAAAGCTCATCTAGTCCAACCCCCCTGCAGTAAGCAGGGACACTGTTACCAGATCAGGTTGCTCAGAGCCCCATCAGGCCTGATCTTGAACATCACCAAGAATGGAGCCTCCACTGGCTCTCTGGGCAACCTGTTCCAGTGATCTACCACCCTCATATTGAAGAACTTTTTTCTAATATCCAAACTAACTCTGCCCTTTTCTAGTTTAAACCCATTACCCCTTGTCCTATTGCTATGTGCCCTAGTGAACAGCTCTTAGGCTGGTTACTGAGAGAGAGAAAGAAGCTATGTTATTTTATTTCCCAAATAACCCCCAGTCTTCTGATATTAGGGCACTTTCAAGGCTATGATAGACTCCAGGAAGTCTCAAACAAGTGTAAAATCCATATTCATCTAATTATGGTGTTCCCCTCCCAAAGAAAACATCCAGAGATTCTGATACTATGATTGGTGTTATGTGAACAATATATTAGGCAGCTGTATGAAGTCTTAATGTTTTACTGACACTTCTTTTTGCTTTACTCCTTTGACATACACATATTTATGCAGCTATAAATTCTTACACAGTTAAAAAAGAAACAAAAAAAAAGCCCAAACAAAACAAAACAAAGAAAAAAAAAACAGATACAAGAAAATTAGTGTGATGGGACTTATGCAGTTACAATCACACCTTTGTTGCAGATTTTATTGTTTTAACTGTGGCTACGGAGAGATGTCCTCTTCTATACCAAGTTGCACAGTTAAAGGTGGTGCTGTTAACAGACTCTTCCTGGTGGAAGTATCACATCAGGTGAAGTCAGATCATTTAGCTCCTAATTTTCTCATCCCTGGAAAAGAGGCAGAGATCTTCGAAAAATGATAATTGCTTTTGGCTTGTATTAGTAAGAAAGAAGTAATGTTAAAATAATAAATATCACCCTTCTGTCTTTCACAGTTGTGAAGGCAAAACTTGAGATGTAGTCAAGCCTAACATAGGTGTGTGAGCTATTGGCACTGGAAGGGAAAAGAAAAAAAGGATAAGCAGAGAACTGATGAGGTGTTGAATGTTTTAAGTGATTACTTATTTGTGAGTTAGTATTGGTGATGAGGTATGATCTTATCAACATTATCTCAGTATTAACAAAATCATGTGTGTGTGTAGAAGGAATATATGTGTTCATCATGCATTCCTTTGTGTACCTATGTAGCATATAAATGTATAGATAAAGATGTACACAGTATCTCAGTTACTATATGCTGACTCATAAATGTTTGTGAGTAGGAATATATATGTATGTATACATATAAATATGCATATACATATGCAGGAAGAGAGAGATGTATATTTAAGCTGTTAGAATCAGATTTGACAGTGTCAGTGATACAACAACACAGCTGTTTTAAAGTGGTTATCTCACCACTTATCTATTACAGTCAGAAACAATATAATTAGGAACTTTATTAATGTAGTATACTAGCTCTAGAGTTTCCAAGTAGGGAAAAAAAAGGGGGAAAAAGCAGATAAAAGTGGCTACACTGGAATGACAATCTGTGTGATGGTTTTCACACACGACAGACTGAACCTGAATTCTCACTAGAATGAAGAGACAAAGATATTGACTCTTCAGCATCCCAGCACAAACATCTGTAAAATATTTTTTTACAGAAACTGTTTTTGGTCTTTATTGAATAGCCTACTGTTAAAGTGTACTGCTCCTCTTGCATGGAGATACATGAACCATGAAAGCAGCCTGCTACAGTGTTGATTCTTCTGTGTTTAGAAGCTCTCACCTTGATATACTCAAATTTCAAGATTTTGGCACATTTCAAAGTAAACAAACAAGCCTGTATCTAGTCCGTTTAAGTAAAAACATGGGACCTCAGCAAAGGACAATTCATGTGCATTTAGAGCCTTTTCAAAGGACTTCAGTAGCTGTTTGTGTATTTTCTTACTAAAAGCCTTTAGAAAGTCACTGCCAGCAAATCAGATAATCCAAAGGTGATGGAGTTAGAACTAATCTGCTGCTTAAAAATATTTACTATTGACACAAGAGAACACTACTTCTTCAAGCAGTCGCCTGAGTTTGGGATCACAAAGCTTTACTACATATCTCTGAATCTTAAGTTAGTGAACCATCTGTTTATAAGAACTTTAACCACAGCGAAACGTGAATCTGGAAGAAGCAGTATGTCAAAGCACTTTTGAACCTTCATGTTCAGAAGTTTTCAATAATTAGGTTACCTCAAAGTCTCCTTACAGAGTCTGAAATAGGTATAATCCTTCAATATACTGATAAAATCAAACGTACATAGTAGCATATGTTCTTACAATTACAAGTAGTTCGGTTACTACAAGTTGGCAAATTATTGCTTATCAGACATCCACAGTACATAAGTCTGTGTGAGCTGCTCGCCTTATGGCTGCTACACTTTTGAAGTAAAACCTATTAGCAGAAATTTCCTCTTTGGTTTCACTTTGTTTTTGCAAGGATGAGAAGCATGCAGATGAGCCATCATCATTGTAGCTCAGATGACAAGTGGAAATTTGCTAAGTTCTAACAACTGGATCACTCACAATGGCTTGAACACATCCCAGACGTCTCTAACAAATCCTTTTATGCTACAAAATTATATTTAAATATTTTCTTTTTTTTTTCAGTAGAGAATTAACTTCCTGAAATTGTAATCTTCTTCCAGCAAGAAAGAAGGATTTTTAACCTCTTGATAGTAAGTATTGTTTTTTCTGTTTCACATGAAAACAGAGTTTCTGAGAATACTTAGGAAAACAGGTTTAGAAAAATCTAGTGAAATTTCACAATCTGAATCAAAACTTTCCTCTATAACATATGTTACAGCAAACCATTGAGTGAGATGCTCAGAACTCTGGTACAGAGTTCCTTGCTTTGGCTGAAATCCAGTGTCACAGCCACATGTTATACAAGCAAGAGTTAGACATAGTCCATTAAATTCTTCTTGCATTAGACAGCTACAGGGACTGACCTAAAGAATATTCTCCACTGAGGCATCTTCATTGAAAGAGTGGCAAAGGTAAAGTATTTCAAGAATGTCAACTAGCTACTGAGTGAGACTTTGCCTTGATATTGAAACTGTCTGTCGTAGAACAAGTTATTCCACAACAGCTGTTATAGCATAGCCCAGTATACAAGAAGGAGCGGGCAGACGAGGTACTTAGGGATATGGTTTAGGGGGTAGACAGGAGCGGTTGGACGTGATGATCTCGGAGGTCTTTTCCAACCGAGCGATTCTGTGATTCTGTGAATCGACCAGAGTGCTGAGCATACCAGGAGGCCCTGTGTCCTCATCCCCTCTGACACGGTCAGCTCTGATACCATGCAGCTGTGCAACATTAGAAAAAAACTAAGAGTGAGAAAGGGCTATGAGGAGCTTTGTCTGGAGCCACTGCACCTTGCCTCAGGAGCTGCACAGCCCTCACCTTGGTCCTTGCCTGTGGAACGGTGGAGGTGTATTGTGCCTAGCTGTGTACCTTGCTGATTTTGACCTGGCCTTGCTCACTTGACTTCCTGGCTTGATCTTGGACCAGTCCTGCCACTAGAGATTTGCCTGGACATCACTGGGCTCTCAGCTGACCAGGGTTACTGTGATAACCCTGTTCTGCTCACCTTGTTTGAGGGCTGCGAGAGAGACCCTGAGTCAGTGAATACCCTATCCAGCTGCTTTTGCTGTCCTCCCAGGCTCCTGGTGTCTTTGCTCTTGTGAGAAGCCCCACTCTTACTGCTTTTGGACAGAACTGTCTTCTGGACTAAAAATCATTTTATTCTGCTCTGCATTGTGAACAGAATAGTTGTTTTGGAATAAAGTCACTGTGATGGCCAATTTCTTCACGTAGGACAGACCTAAGTGTATTTCCTACTTTTAGGAAGGTCACTGTCCATAACCTGGAAAATCCTCCTCAGTATGGAAATTACATGTAGAAAATTAGCAGTAGAGTTGTGTGAAACATTTGCAATGAAGCTAGACAGCACAAAATTGACCTCTTTGGGGATTTCGTTATCAAGTAGAAAAAATAGGCCTACGTTGCCAAGAGTTTTGCTTGTGTTTGCTGGCATTACGGGTCAACCTTGCCACCTTGTATTTTGTCTTGCAAGTCAAGCAGTGTTAGCAATTTCTTGTGGCTTTTATGCAACGTCAGATATGATGTGTTTTTACTACATTTTGCTTTGCATTGCTGAACAGATTTCAACCAGGCACTTAGGAGGGAGAAAGTGAGTTTAAGTAGCTTGAAACTGAAGGAAAAATTGGCAAGAGTCTCAATAAGAAAATATCGGCATTTTTCTCATAAAAAGCACAAAAAGCAGTCAGTATTTTATCAAAGACAGTGAGCAGGATAGCTCAGGTGACTACTAGTCTGTTCTCTGATACCAATGAGAACAGAATAATGGAAAAGGCTGTATGGAATTCAATTAATAAAGAATCAAAGGATCAGAATATATTTAATGCCAGCGAACATGATCTAATGGAAAATAGGACTTGTCACAAAAACTTGAATTCATTATTTGTTGAGATTACAAGTTTGGTTGGCAAAGAACCTATGCAGACATAATGTGCTGAGAGTTATGCCAGAATTTTTTTACTTCCTGGGGTAAAAGAAGTATATCATTGAATTATATCAGGAAGGCACACAGTGAATGAATTCATAATTAGTTGGCATTTGAAAAAAGTGGCTGTCTATGGCAAAACACAATCAAAGAGAGAGCTTACTGGTAGATTTCTGCCAGGATCAGTGTCAAATATGGTTCTATAGAACAATTTTGTCAGTGATTCTAAATATTCGGTTACTAATTATAAAGTTTTCCACAATGTGGAGTAATAAATATCAATGAGAAGAAGGCATTCAAACAGAGACAACTACTCTGCAAGATCCATGGTTCTGATCATCTTTTTGAAAGGAAGACTCAAGGTGGGTTGGTTTCATTGCAAATGAATCTTCATGGGAAGAAGATGATAAATCCTAAAAAGTTTAATCTGGGAAAAACCAAAATCAATGATAGAACAATTTAAGTCAAACAAATTCAAATTAGAAATATTAGGCAGAGACTTTCAGTAGTCAGGCTGATTTACCATTGAAATTAATTGCCAAGAGAAGCCTGTTAGTCAAATACTTCTTCCTAGATTAAGTGCAGAAGTAAACCATAGTTGCTTGTAATGTACAGGAAATCCAAAAAGATTGTATAATGTTTCCATAAACACAAAAAATCAGAAGGTTGCTCAATCATACCTAAAAGTATATCTGTCTAAAAAAATTCATATGTGTTCTGAAACTCCACTATGTAGATGGCAGATCAACTCTAAAGGGTTCATATTTTCCTCTCCCTAAGCAGTCTTCTCTGTGGACAGAAGTGGCCATCCTTAGAGATGAGAATAAACAGATAGGGTGGATGGACCAAAACCCTTTCAGTCAGATCTTCTGCCAAAGAATGGAAACATAGCCTAAAACTGTTCACAGACAGTCTTTACCACCCTAAACAGGACTTATATTATGTTTCTCTGTTCTTGTTCATGTATGTGATTTTTACTGGCAAAACTCTGTGAGATCCTTTACCTGAGCTGCAGCTCAGGGCAGTCATCAGGAGTTTATGATCTTTAGATCAGAATCTTAAGTAAGGAATCAAATCAGTATGTAAATAATCTGATATATTTTGACTTCAAAATATCACAAATTTGCAAATACTCATGCATGAGTTTAACTTCACATACTTTAAGCATTTCCAGGACTTTCAACAGTGATAGAATTGCATAAATCTAAGCATGATAATAAATTCCATCATTAAAATCTCAGAGAGTATCAAGATTCACAATGGGACGTAGTAAAAATATCCAAATAAATAACAACATTGTAATAAGTTAACCTGATGAGAACCCTGCAGACTTTCATGGAGCACTAAAATATAATACGTAATTAGGACTAAGATTAACGCACCATTGTTTAAGGGAGCATCAAATTAGAAAGCTCCATTCTTCACTGTGACATAAGAAACACAGTTAATGTGGTAGATGCCAAAATTATCATTTTTAGCAGGAAGACACTAAATTCTGGTAAGCAGCTACCTTGCAGAGTTTTTCAAAAATGGACTGTGTTGCACAATATCTTCTACTTTGAAATTGTATTTTCCCTGGTGTTTCTAATTTTCATAAGATCTCTGACAATTAAAGAATACAGATCTATTGTCTGGATGTTTATTCTCTATTACAACTTTTTCATTTAAAGAAGACACTGTATTCATAAAAACACTAAAGAATGCAATCTTCGTCTTTGGTCTTTCCATGCCTTTTAGGAAAGCCCAATAGTCATAGAGGCCCTAGCAGTTTACATTTGGAACATCTCTGGCATATATACTGCAAAAAAACTATCTCCAAAGGTTCCCTCCTAAATTCCTGTGCCAACACATGCTGATTATAAGGTGCAGAAGAGCATAAAGGACTTTTAAAGAGTCAGGCAAACAACTGTCTCTGCTCTGTGAGGAAACAGGTGCAAATTTGGAGAACTGGTAGAGTGACATTATTCCTAACGGATGGTCTTAAATTGTATCTGAGTTAGAAGAAAGTTAAAACAGATCAAGACCAAAAACCTGCCAGAAGCTAAAACCACAGAAATGTTAGGATGGTTGTACTGGGCCAGACCAAAGGCTCTTTCATCCCATGTTCTGTCTGAGTCTCAGAAGACAACAGTGCCATCCTGGCCATTGACTGCAGGCACCCCCATGTTTTGGGCATGTAGCCTCTTTGTAGAGGGCTGCTCTTGTTGCTGCACCCCTCTGTGCAGCACCTGAGCTCCTGTAGCTGCAGTCAGGGGGGCCAAGGGGAGCTCCATGAGTGTCTCCAGGGCTTTCCCATTAAAATATACAGGGTGAAGAAGTCCAGGATGACCAGTCCTGAACCTTGACTGTACTTGAAGAGGCTGTTAAATGTAGGGGCAGAGAAATGTTGGTCAAGAGCACCCTGCTGAACACACAGAAAGTCTTAGTTGCTGGGTAGCCAAAAGGGTTGTCCCTAGGAAGGCAATGCTGGATGCAGTACCCACATATCCTCAGGGATCATCTTGCATATGAAGACTCTGAGGTGTCAGGTTAGTACCATGTGTTCAAAACATCTCAGACCATGGCTGCTTGGACAGCAGAGTAGACTCTAGCCTTGGCACTGGAAATCGATGGGCTACATAGGAACTTGCCATGACACAGAAAAGACACAACCAACCATCTCATGTTAGATTAATTAAGACTGTGAAGTTGCCCATTGGCTGAGGAAGAATAAGAACAAGAATAAAAGAAAGACTGACCCTGCATAAATCTGACTGTTAATATTCTCCTAGACTCTGACTACTCTTAAATTTAGGGAGTGTATTGAGCCCATTGTAGTTTAACTGTTTAGTTACCCTCAATGGATCTTTCTTAGTTCAGCTTCCTTTTGAAATCCTGTAAGCTACATACACCCACAGAGTTTAAAACTAGGGTTTAAAATATTTTTTTCTTAATCATTATTGAGCACTTTTTTTTCCTACACTGATGTAATTGTTTTCCTTCTCCTATTAATGATGAAAATATGTTAAAAAAATTAAAAGACTGGCTTTAAAATTCTTGAAATCTATCTAAGGACTTTGACACAGCACCTGTAGAGGTTAAGTTAACGTTTCTTTATTAATTTTTAAACAAGAGATTATTTCCTTCTGGGATACATGAGGATACTGTCTTCAAGACCTTGAAAAAAATTGAATGTTGGGTCTCATTTGTACTGTCAGGCAGCAAGATAATGATTTGAGAAGTGGCTCATGAATGGGAATCTTTTTAAAGTAATTCCTTTGTTTCATATTTTAAAGGTTATTCTGAACAAAGAAAATGTGCAAACTCTGTCTTTCACAAAATCTATCAATATCAGAATAGGAGACTGCTTTGCCATTTAAACTAGAATAATTTGTCTGCTAGTCCAAGAGGCTGTAGTAGAGACCTGGTTTCAGCTCAACTTCTATTGAATCCTGGTTTCTTATCTGGAAAGAAGACCTCAAATCCAATACTGATTGCAGTCCAGTAACCTTTGGACCCTAAAGCATCTTCAGGTCACAATACAGTATATTACTGTAGTGAAATAAAAAAGTCAGCATGGACAGGAAGTATTCTCTCTCCTTCTGTCACTGCTGCTCTGCTTGGTTGTGTCTTGAGACAGTGGGGAAATAAGCGCCTCCATTTTAAATATAACTAGTTCGGATACATCGTGATAAAAGCATGAACAAAATGAATGTTTGCTCTTCTAAAACATTATGCAAATTTTTCATTTTATATTTCATCTCTAGCAAAAAAACACCAATACCTGAACTGAACAAAAGCCAAGCTATGTGATGAAAGCCTACATGTTAAAAAGCAACTAGTAATTTTGCTAGACTAATATAATATCCCTTGAAGCAACCTAATCTTCAAATACATGTTGCTAAGTTTGGTCTGAAACTCAGGAGTCTTTACAGTCTGTTCTCTGTTGGCTCAAAAAGGGAGGCAACCAGAATTGCTAGCAATCTTGAAAATGTTGGTCAAGATGTTTATATCATATGAAGTTAAAGATTCATTCTTGATTCTTGATAATAATAATTATTATTAATTGGGTTATGAAATCATGGAGTTGTCTGATCTCATGCCATTTGTTGAATAAAGCAGTTTAGGAATACTGCCATCTGTTATTATGTACTACAGAGATTAGAGACAGGCAAAACTGAAGTCTTCCTTTTCAGCAGTCTAGAGATCGTGAATGTAAGTCATCAAAACATACTGAGCAAAAAACCCTGCATTGATGGGGGGGAAAATACCTACTATGTTCAAGTAAATAATTGTATAGCATCTTAATACTGAGTAGCTAAGACTAAACAGTTCCAGAATATAAAACACAATATAATGAACAAACTCCTCACTTATGACAGTGTCACACAGAGTTATGGCAAGGTATATTGGCTAATATAATTTAATCTATTGATTAAAAAAAAGTTTTAAAAAAAGGTTCATTTCCTGCAAACTACTCAGAAAGTTTTCCCTTACCTATCTGTCTAGACTTAGTTCTCTGTTAATTAAATTGTGATATATCTGGATGGGAGAATGGGTGCATTTCTATTTTAAATTTCAGCCAAGAGAAGGTGTAGCCTGCAGTCAGATTTCTCCCCTGAGCTATTTTTCAACTGCATCAAGGCAGGATCCTTGGCTAAGGCTCAGCCCAGCCCTTGGGTAGTCTTTGGGATAGACTTCGGGCTAGGAGGGAGATCAAGCCCAGAGCCCCAAGGGGAGCAGGGCTGCAATGGGTTCACCTGCAATTTGCTTTCTAGAAATACACACCTCCTTTTTTTCCACACTATAGCTCATCCCACAGACTCATTCTCAAGTCTGTCAAATAATGCTTCACCCCACAGAAGTGCAGTGTGCTCTGCACACAGGGCCGTTAGAGGTGCTGTTCCTTTTACTACCCCGTCCTAGCAGAGACAGAGCAACATGGCAGAAGACCATTAGCCACAATTTTTGTTTAGATGAAGAACTGCACAGTATTTTTATACTGGTGAACTACTAATTTTGCACTCCGGGCCTGTTTCTCCCATCATTCACACCAACCGCCATGGTAACTCAAGTGTAGTTCCTACATCAGCATGGACCCATTAAGCACAGAAGGATAAACCTGAACCAAAAACATTGCCTGGTGGAATAACAGAAGAAAGTCTTATCAGTTTTAGGAATATCTCTTATGTCTTTATTATCAATGACTTAAATTTTCAGAGCAAGATAATTTCAAATGAAAATAGCATGGTTTTGGAACCACGTTTTCATTTAAAGCTGTCACCTTCCCCTGAAATGCAGCTTTTTCAAATTTAAAACTAAATTACTACAAAGTCTCCACATGACAACATTTTAGTACCTTCTGGGAGACTTTGGTTCTGGAATGAGGCTAGACTGTGCCTATGCACCAGGCTTTGGGGCAAACACAAAAAATTTTATCTGGTTTATTGTGCTACTATTTGCAGACCTCAGAAAGCCTCACTGTAACTGTAAGTGCTCAGTTTGAATAAATAATCTCTACCTGCTTGGCAAGACTTTATTATGTTCCAAATACATTGTTGGCCTGGTCATAGTCTCTTGATAATGAACTGCATAAAACAAGGATTGATTCATTGTTAACTGCTTTATCTCAAACTATGCAGACATTGCAAATTCATTTGCATTTCAAAGCAGGGATTTGCTCAAAATATTCAGATTGGCTTGAGAACACCTGCTTTTCAGATGCAGCAAATAACACATACACACGCCTTCCAAAAGGCAAGCTTCAGTCTTATGAAATTCAGTATATCAGAAACCAAAGGACTGAAAAAGGCAATAGTAAATAAAATCGGTTTTGAAATGTGTAAGCAGCATCCTAGATGCTTTTTTTCTCCGTACTATTGCCTAGGCATATATTGGAAATTGAGCCTTTTGCTAGATATTTCTGTTCCTTGAGTCACCTCAGCAGCAGGACAGAAGCATCAGCAAGAGGGGAGAAGCATGGGGTTTGCGGTGCTCTGGCCCATGACTGGCATCTCATTGTGGAGCTGCACAAAGAGCAGCTGCAGAGGAAAGCAAGCGTGCTGCCTCCAGCTCCTCGTCGAGCTCGTACATGAAGACAGCACATTAAAGGAATACAAAAGAAAAATAAAATGCAAATATAGTATTTCAAGCAGTGCCGGCTGAAATGTAAAAAACAGATGAAAAACTTGACTCCCTCTGCATGGTATGCATAGGAAGCACAGAGGGGAGGTGTGCCAGGGGAATTGGAAGCGATCTGGCAGCATTTTTAAAAGCATGTAAGTATCCATCAGGAAATGTTTGACTGTAAAATGCAGAATGACACAGTGGTTATTGCATTTTTCAAGGATTCAGAAAATGTAAATTCTGTCTTTTCTGAGGGTTTATCTGACTTAACATTGATACCTGCAATGGAAGCATCTGAGTTTATCTTAGTAGTATAAAGAAATAGGTATTTTTAAATTGTAATTAATTTGATTTAATATTAATATATTAATATTTAAT